>NC_061112.1:134641963-134809480 GCF_002878395.1 Capsicum annuum | reverse complement strand
TTTCAAGATTAGCTAGAGATATCTTGAATGTTCCAATGTCAACCGTTGCATCAGAGAGCGCCTTTAGTCAGGGACGACAACAGCTTGGAGACAACCGACACTCATTGGGAAGCAATGCAATGAATATTCTAATTTTCCTCAGAGATTGAATTAGAGCGGAAAGAAGAAACCAAAGAATGGAACCGGAGCAGAGCGACGAGCTAAAACTTGAAGAAATTATGTCTTCACGGGAGAACTCAGCAGAATCAAGTCCAACGCATGATTTTGCTCACGTTGACTTCGATTATCCCATGCAAGTTCCTGTTAATATAAACATGGATGAAGTGGAAAAAATGATGCATAATTTGTAGATTTTTCATTTATGTAAATTATAAATTTCGGATTATTTTGCAATCAATAAAATTCCCCAAATTCATTCACTCCCTAATCCTTGCTTTTTATATTTTTCCATTTAAAGATTTAAAATTTTAAATTGAATTTCTAGTTTTCTACTTTAAATTAAAAACTTACTTCTAATATATTATTAATTTACTACCAAATATTATTAATTGATTATATTAAGTAGC
The DNA here is from genome assembly GCF_002878395.1 of Capsicum annuum. NCBI lineage: Eukaryota > Viridiplantae > Streptophyta > Magnoliopsida > Solanales > Solanaceae > Capsicum > Capsicum annuum. The sequence continues at coordinate 134,808,914 of NC_061112.1, read as the reverse complement.
ATATGTTTTGTATATTTGTGTATATATCTTCAACTATATATATTGTAATGTATATATATTGTAATATATTTTATAAGTAGTATATATCTTCTATAGAAGTGTATATTTTAACGTATACATGTGTATATGTTTTATAAATTAGTATATAACTATATCTCTATATATTGTAACGTATATATGTTGTAGTATATTTTATAAGTAGTAGTATATATACATTGAATGGTACGTATACATGTGTATATATCTTCTATAGAAGTGTATATTTAACGTATACATGTGTATATGTTTTATTAATTAGTATATAACTATATCTATATATATTGTAATGTATATATAATGTAGTATATTTTATAAGTACTAGTATATATACATTGAATGGTGCATATATATGAGTATATATCTTCTATAGAAGTGTATACTTAACGTATACATGTGTATATGTTTTATAAATTAGTATATAACTATATCTATATATATTGTAATGTATATATAATGTAGTATATTTTATAAGTAGTAGTATATATACATTGAATGATGCGTATATATGAGTAATTGACTAATTGTGTATATATGTATATATTTTTTAAATTCTAATATAGTATATACTATATATATAGTGTATATATATTAACGTATTTATAAAGTATATAGGTGGGTATGTGACTATATGTAATGTATATTGAAAGAAAGTTTTTTTTTTTTTTTCATATTTTTAGCTGGTTTGACCCTTTTTTTAATCGGATTTGATCGGGTTTTGATGGGTTTGACTGGATTAGGTTAAGTGGGCCGGGTTCGGATGAGCTTTAATTTTTTTATTGTTGGGCCCGACCTGGCTAGCTCCAAACCCGACCTTTAACCGGCCCTCAACCCGATTAAAGTAGAAGGGCCGATTCTGAGTTGGCCCGGCCCGACCCGGCCCGCTTTACAGTCCTGGTTCCGTGTATAAACACAATGATGATAAATTCGAATAGAAGTATTGCTCACATTGTCAAGTGGGTAATTGACAAATTCATTACATTTTTTAATGTATTTCCATGTCTTATATTTATTTATTTATTTATTTTTTCAATGGAAATTTGATTCAAGTTGACTCTATGATGATAATAAACTACATAAAAAGAAAGTGTCAAATCTCTTAGAATCTAAAATACAATTACCAATATCAACATGAAGATCCTTCTTATAGAAACATGTATTTATATCTCATTGCTACAGAGAAGGCTATAAATTGTTGATATTCTTTTAAATAATGAACTGAAACTAAGACAACTACCATGGTTCAACAAGCTTTAAGATGTGACAAAATAAACGAAAAAGAAAAATCTAAATAGCTATTTTACATTTTTCTTCTTTCGAAATAAACCAACTAAAAAAATACCTTTTGTTTGAATAAAAAATATGGAACATAAAAATCTGTTTGACATTCCTTAACCTTGTCACGTACAGAGAGGGATATCTAGTATTTCTGTCGTCATTTTAGTTTTTTTTTTTTTACCTTCTAATAAGTAAAAGAAACTGCATTTGGACAGTTCAACTTTGTGCTTGGAAGACAGGTCACATTTCCTTATTTGTATTTGATTTTTTTAATAATAAATGAAAGAGCAGTTTCAATATACAAAAAATGGACATGGCCAAATGCTAAATTAAGCTCAGTATCTTCAAAATTTTCAAGTAGTAGCTAGTAGACTTGGATTTCAAAATACTTTTCAATAATTAATTCATAATTTACGTTTAATCATCTAATCCAAATGAGCTTTATGAAATTATAATTACCATCAAGTTGAAGCTTGTTAGGTTTCCAACGAAAAAGAAATGAGACTTTCTTCTTACATTAGAATAATATCAAAAGTTAAACGACTAACAAAATTATTTACTTCCAAATAATATATGAACAAACTTAACCCTTTCATCTATTCAATTTGGTATTTTTTTGGTTGAAAAATTATTTGATATCTCAAAAAGATTATCATTTTCTAAAATCTACAATTACTAATATTATAGTTGAGTTGACATTATTCTGTGATTATGAAGTATTTTTTATAAAATCTTCAAAAGTTTCAAGTTTTAAATTGAAAGAAAAGGTAAAGTCAAAGGTTGTAAATAGTTGAAGCAAGTTGTTAGCATGTCAGAATATATCAAAATCAGTTGGAAAATAAAGATAAATTTTGGTATCATCTCACCCAAATATAAGTGAGCAAATTAAATTGACTAGCATTTCACACAAGCCAAGGAACCTGTAGTACTACTCAAAGTCTGAATAAGTGCACATTTAACTGATAAATTGGAAAAGGAAAACTCTGAATTTTCTGTCAACTAATTATAAGATGCAAATTCAGGTTAACGGAATTTGACTACTCGCTTCATTCATCTACGATAAATATACTTCCCGACTTAATATAATTCTGCAATTCTCAACAAATTTGATATTATTTTATCCCACCTTTCATATAAATAAAATTAGTCCAAAAATTATAATTTCGCCATAATTTAATCCTCGAAACACATGATCACTTAGTATTTCATTAAGCTTTTGTGTGTATACACGCGCGCACACACATATATATATATATCGATGTGAAGTTATAAATATAATTTTTCGTAAACTTATAAAGTGTTGAATTCCCTTTAACATAAAGAAAATTTAGAGTGGTGATAAGAATAGTTGAAAATTTGCTTTAGAGGTGGTTTTGTAGAATTTATAATTCTCTTTTTGAAAATTCCTGGCTCTAGACTTTAAAAGCCACCACAATTTTAAGGTTCATCTCCTTATTTCCTATTTTGGAAAATATATGTCAATTTTCGAACAATTTCGCTCTTTCGGTCTTTTACCAAAATTTCATGACTTTTGTTTTTGTGTAACGGCTATCGTGACAAAGACCACCATTTACAAATTTCTACTTAATCCTCTCTATAAATACCACATCATTTGTAATCTTCCTCCATCTTGATCACATAGAGCTAGCTAGTCACAATTAAAAATATACAAAATCGAAGACTCAAAAAAACAAATGAAGTCATTCACATTCCTACTTGTTCTCGTATTATCAATTGGATGCATGACCATTACTCTTTTTCCTTCACTATCTAGCCAAGAATCAGTTCTTGATGAAAAAATTGACGCAACATATCAAAGAGGAAATGATTCTTTTCGTCGTTATAATGTATACACGTGTGACAAATACCCTAGGGTTTGTGCTGCCAAGGGAAGTCATGAACCAGATTGTTGTAGAAACAAGTGTGTGAATGTTATGAATGATAGATTTAACTGTGGGAAATGTGGTAAGAAGTGTAGGTATTCAGAGATGTGCTGCGAAGGATGGTGTGTTAATACATATTTCAACAAGAGGCACTGTGGAAAGTGCAATAATTCATGCAAGAAAGGAAGCTCCTGTTCTTATGGAATGTGTAATTATGCTTAATTAATAACCAGAGGGCTAATTAATAGCTAGCAGCTTATTCACTTGCTGCAAATATATGTATTATACTTGGTGTCAAGTTAATTAGCAAAGTATGTGTTTGCGTATATGGTAAATATACATTAATTATGTTGTATTACGTGATGTAGCCACATATTATAGATATCAGCTCTCATATACATGCAGTTTTATATAGGTAAATGGTTACTAGAATAAATGATTAAGAAAACTGTTTGTGCTTTGAATTCATATACTATAATATAAAGCAGACTTATTACGGCGTTTTCTTTCCCTAAGATTATAATTACCCTTTCCATCTCATGAATTGCAAAAGATCAAACTGTTATATTCCTTCTGCGGGTACGCAGAATCTGTATAGTAGAAACAACAACTTCAACTAAAGTTCAAGTATATAAACAAGAACACAATGAAGTATATCAAATACCCTCAACACAAGATCAAAATGACCTTTCCAAGAGGTGTATTTTATTTTTCAGAAAATAGATGAAACAGAAATGAATAAGACCAAGTCGTCCGAATTCACGGACTTTTCTTAAGGAATAATTCCCCTCACTGTACCCGAAGTTATGGAATCTTCCTCCCAGGATAAAATGGCCTTCAATCCGACTATAGCGGTACCTCAAATAGGCGGATTCGTCGAATGCACAGAACGTTTTGATTGATCACACAGAATATTTGTAAAGAAAAGAAGAGAGTTTTTATTTTGAAAATTTCATTTCAAAACCTGTGAAGGAAAGCAGGTTTATATAGCCTAGCAGATGCCTTTTCGAAAAGGTGGCATTGGTTCACTTAAATGGTGTGATGTTTCTGAAAATACATGTCTGCAGCAGTTTTGCTGAAGCAGTATACCATTTCACCAAACAGTGCACCTGTTCGTAATAGTGCATCACTTCATTGAAGAATTGCATCTGTTCAATCGAAACCGAAACAATATATCAGTTCAGTGCATGCATCAGTTCAGTTGAAAAGAACAGTACATCAGTTCAAAAACAGTGTATCAGTTTAGTCAAAACATTGCATCTGTTAATGTTACTGCATGCATATAAATGGAGTATTGATCAGATTTCGTCAAATAAAGTTTGTCCAAAAAGATAGATCTCATCGATCAATCCAAATTCAAATTCGAAGCCGAAGCCAAGCGAGCGACGACGACGACGGGGTGAGGCATCTCTTATTTCTTGCCTCACTTATCATGTGGAGTAAGTATTCATCATTATAAACACTCCAAAGTTCCTTTCTCCCACCAATGTGGGAGAATTAGTGAACTTTTTAATTTTGGGAGTACACTTTCTAAATTGGTGTCTCCTCTTCTCCACAATTTTTTCTCCATTTTTCATTCACACTTCTATGAACCCAACAGTCCCCCACATGAATGGGGAATGGTTATTTTTCATAAAATTTTTACGGACAAGTATGAGATCATCAAGCAAAGACTGATTGCATCTGGATAAGTGGCTTTCCTTTTGAACTTTCCGTAGTGAACATGTATCGGATGTACTCGGTCAATCGATAGATTTGATATCTTTGAACCGTCGAGCTTTAATGTACACCTAGACAACATATGTCACACAACCAGCCTTTTAACGTTTATGATTCTTATGGTTTTGTTCTTTTCAGCCATGAACACGTCTCAATTTTCATGAGAGCTTAGAGAATAGGCCTTTACTAACATTTTCCTTGAAGCGACTTCCAATTCGTCCTCACATAGGTGATTTCTAAACATTCAATCCTGTAGATTAAACTATTTGGTAAAATCTGCCAAATTTAGATAATCATTAAAAGACTTATTACCTGAAGTTTTATCCTTGTTTACTGAACATTGTCTACATCATGAGAATGGGTTGGGTATTTGACAATGTTGAATCTGTCAGACACAACTTTGTTTGATCTCCTTGAACCTAGCTCTTGGGATCTCCAGTCTTCTAGGTAGAGTTACTGTCATACTAACTCGTCCTAGGCCTTAAACCCATTCCCTTGGATGTTCTTTCCACTCCTTCTCTAGATAGGCCTTTTATAAGTGGATCCGACACATTATCCTTTGACTTTACATAGTCAACAGTGATAATTCCACTAGAGAGAAGTTCCCTAACGGTATTATATCTCGGTCGTATGTGACGAGATTTACCGTTGTACATCATGCTCCCTACCCTACCTATTGCCGCTTGGCTATCACAGTGTATACATACTGGTGCCACTGGCTTGGGCCAATACAGAATATCTTCCAAGAAATTTCAGAGCCATTCTGCTTCTTCACCGACTTTATCTAATGCGATAAATTCAGATTTCATTGTAGAGCGAGTGATACAAGTCTATTTGGATGATTTCTAAAAAACTACTCATCCACCGATAGTAAATACATATCCACTTGTGAATTTTACTTCGTTCGATCCGTTGATCCAATTTGCATTCACTATATCTTTCAAGTACCACAGGATATTTATTATAATGTAAAGCATAGTTTTGAGTGTATTTAAGATACCCCAAAACTCTTTTCATTATCATCCAATGAGTTTTGTTGGGATTACTCATGTACCGACTCAATTTACTAATTGCACATGCTATGTCTGGTCGTGTACAGTTCATTATATACATTAAACATCTCAATACTCTTGCGTACTTCAATTGTGAGTCACTTTCACCTTCATTCTTTCGAAGTGCAAAGTTCACATCCAATGAAGTCTTGGCAATACCGAATTTCATATCCTTGAACTTGTCAAGTACTTTTTCGATATAATGAGACTGTGACAATGCTAATCCTTGTGGAGTTTGATGGATTCTTATTCCTTAGATCACATCTGCAACTCCAAGGTCTTTTATATCAAACTTGTTCTCGAGCATTTGTTTGGTTGCATTTATGTCACAAATATCTCTATTGATGATGAACATATCATCCACGTATAAACAAACAATGACTTGGTGATTTGGTGTGTCTTTAATATATATATATTTGTCACATTCATTTATCTTGAATTCGTTTGCCAACATGGTTTGGTCAAACTTTGCATGTCATTGCTTAGGTGCTTGTTTTAGTCTATAAAGTGACTTAACAAGTTTACACACCTTATTTTCTTTTCCTGGGACCACAAAATCCTCAGGTTGTTCCATTTATATTTCTTCCTCCAAATCTTCATTTAGGAATGCGGTCTTCACATCCATTTGATGGATTTGAAGATCATATACCGCCGCCAAGGCAATTAACATTCGAATCGATGTTATCCTTGTTATTGGCGAGTATGTATCAAAGTAATTAGGGCCTTCCTTCTGCTTGAAGCATTTTAGTACAAGTCTTGCCTTGTATTTGTCAATAGTACTATCCACCTTCATTTTCCTTTTGAACATCTATTTAGAACCTAACGATCTATTTTCAAGAGGAAAGTCAACCAATTTTCATGTATGGTTGCTTAAGATTGAATCTATCTCACTATTGACTACCTCTTTCTAAAAGGATGAGTTTGACGACGACATCGCTTTTTTAAATATTTGAGGCTCATTTTCTAAGAGAAATGTTACAAAATCCGATCCAAATGAAGTTGACGTTCTTTGACGTGTTCTACATCTCGGATTTTCTTCATTATGTACATTCTCACTTGATTCATCTCGAGGTCGTTTAGATCCCCCACTAGACTGTTCATGTCTAATTTTACACGGGTAAATGTTTTCAAAGAATTCAACATTGTCTGATTCAATTACCGTGTTTTCATTAATATCCGGATGTTCGGGTTTATGAACCAAAAATCGACATGCTTTACTACTTTTAGCATATCCTATGAACATACAGTCCACCGTTTTAGGTCCTATCTTAACCCTTTTAGATATAGGAACTTGAACCTTCGCTAGACACCCCCACACTCTGAAATATTTCAAGTTGGATTTCCTTCTTTTCCATTTTTCGTAAGGAATTGATTGTGTCTTACTATGGGGAACTCTGTTGAGTATATGATTGGCCGTAAGGATAGCCTCCCCCCATAAGTTTTATGGTAAACCAGAACTTATAAATAAGACATTCATCATTTTCTTCAAAGTTCGGTTTTTTCTTTCCGCAATTTCATTGGATTGAGGTGAATATGGGGCCGTAGTTTGATGGATTATTCCATTCTCTACACATATTTGTGCAAAGGGAGATTCATATTCTCCGCCCCTATCACTTCTTATCATTTTGATCTTTTTGTCTAACTGATTTTCAACTTCAATTTTATATTGCCTAAACGCATCTATTGCTTCATCCTTACTATTTAGCAAGTAGACATAACAATATCTAGTGCAATCGTCAATAAAAGTTATGAAATACTTTTTCCCACCACGTGATGGTGTTGACTTTATATCACAAATGTCAGTGTGTATTAAGTCTAAGGGATTGGAATTCCTTTCAACGGACTTATAAGGATGCTTTGCATAATTCGATTCCACAAACGTTTGACACTTTGATTTATTGCACTAAAAGTTTGGCAAAACTTCTAAGTTAATCAGTTTTCGTAACGTTTTGTAATTAACATGACCTAAACGTTCATGCCATAAATCATAAGACTCAATCAAATAAGAAGAATTCGAACTTTTATTTATTTCAACAGTCATTACATTCATCTTATATAGGCCTTCGGCCAGATAGCCTTTTCCTACATACATTTCTCCTTTGTTAATTACAATTTTTCCAGAAACGGTTACACATTTGAATCCGTTCTTGTCTAGAAGTGAAATAGAAATTAAATTCCTACATAAATCCAGAACATACAAGACATTGTTAAGTGTCAAGACCTTTCCAAAAGTCATCTTTAAGTAAATTTTTCTTGTTCCTTCTACCTTAGCCGTAGCGGAGTTAGCCATGTAGATTATTTCTTCTACTTGAGCCGGAGAGAATGACAAAAATAACTCCTTGTTGGCACATACATGGTGGGTGGCACCAGAATTCATCCACCATTCGCGAGGATTCCCCGTCAAGTTGCATTCTGAGAACGTAGCGCACAAATCATCGCATTCTTTATTGGATTCAGTCATATTTGCTTGATCCTTCTTCTTGCCTTTCTCTGGGGAACGACAATCTGTGGACTTTTGGCCAATCTTGCCACAGTTGAAGCATTTTCCCTTGAACTTTTTCTTGGGTTGATTGCTTCCTTGTTCAGCTTTCTTCCTTTCTTGGAATTGTTTTGGTCATCTTCTACAATATGTGCTTCATTAATTGTAGAATTTCCCTTTGACCTTCTTTCGGCAGCTTTATTATCCTCTTCAATACGAAGTCGGAAAATAAGATCTTCAACAGTCATCTCCTTGAGTTTATGCTTTAAGTAGTTTTTGAAGTCTTTCCACAAAGATGGTAGCTTCTTAACTATCGCTGCTACTTGAAAAACATCATTCACAATTAAACCTACAAAACAGTTTATGTGAGTATTAAGAACATTTTTAATTTGTTCAACTAAAGTATTTTCAAAGATATACCTTCTACTAGGAGATCATGTATGATGACTTGCAACTCCTGTACTTGAGAGACAACAGCTTTGCTATCTATCATTTTGAAGTCCAGGAACCGTGCAACAAGGAATTTCTTAATTCCCGCATCCTCCGTCTTATATTTTCGTTCAAGTGCCCCCCACAGTTCCTTTGATGTCTTGGTTCCACTATAAATATTGTAGAGGTCGTCTTGGAGACCATTCAGAATATAATTCCTGCAAAGAAAGTCTGAATGTTTTCGAGTTTCTACAATAACGAAGTGGTCTTTGTCTGAGGTTCCCTCGGGCACTTCAGGAGTGTCTTCGCTAGTGAACCGTTGCAGACATAAAGTGGTAAGGTAAAAGAACATCTTTTGCTGCCACCGCTTGAAGTCAATGTCCGAAAATTTTTCGGGCTTCTCTTCCGGTGCCATTGTTAGCGGAGCATTTGTGCAACTTGATGTGGCAATATTAATTGCCCCCACAGACGTTGTCGCATCTTGCATTTGACTATCGTTTGTCATTTTTCCTGTCAACACAAGACAGAAAAATTTAGTATTTTTTAGAATACTATTTATAAAGTTAATTAACTTTTCAACTTTTCTTCTTGTTTCTAGTTAACGATGAAGTTTTTATAACTCCAAATCGTCAATCAAGTCAACTTTAACTTGTGATGAAGATTTTATGTCTTCTAATCACTAGTTAAATTCAAGCGGAGTAGTAAACTTTAATCTCCAAAACCAAGTTATACAGATTCTGAAAAATTATTCCTTAAGATTGTTATATTCCTTCTACAGGTACGCAGAGTCTGTATACTAGAAACAACAACTTCAACTAAATTTCAAGTATATAAACAAAAACACAATGAAGTATATCAAATAACCTCAACACAAGATTAAAATGACCTTTCCAAGAGGTGTATTTTATTTTTCAGAAAATAGATGAAACAAAAATGAATAAGACCAAGTCGTCCGAATTCACGGACTTTCCTTAAGGAATAATTTCCCTCACTGTACCCGAGGTTATGGAATCTTCCTCCCAAGATAAAATGGTCTTCAATCCGACTATAGCGGTACCTCAAATAGGCGGATTCTTCGAACGTACAGAACGTTTTGATTGATAACACAGAATATTTGTAAAGAAAAAAAGAGAGTTTTTATTTTGAAAATTTCATTTCAAAACCTGTGAAGGAAAGTAGGTTTATATAGCCTAGCAGATGCCTCTTCAAAAAGGTGACATTGGTTCACTTAAATGGTGTGATGTTTCTGAAAATGCATGTCTGCGCATCTGTTACTGTTAACAGCATGCATATAAATGGAGCCAGAGCCGAGCGACGACAACGGCGCAAGACATCTCTTATTTCTTGCCTCACTTATCATGTGGAGTAAGTATTCATCATTATAAACACTCCAAAGTTTTCTTCTCCCACCAATGTGGGAGAATTAGTGAACTTTCCAATTTTGGGAGTACACTTTTCAAATTGGTGTCTCCTCTTCTCCACAATTTTTTTCTCCGTTTTCCATGTATAATTTTTAATAGATCTTTAATACCAACTCAAAAGGTTTATCTTTTGAATAAAATTACCTTATATATTGCGAAGGGCTAGACATATCTTTTATGAAAAATATAAATTCTATTTGGAATTCTGGTAGTTTGATTTAATTTAGTTACAAAAGTCGCACAATTTTTTTTGTTCTCGTTTCAACTGCTTCTTAGTGTTCTAGTGAGTTGTGCTTAACATGGTTAGTTAAAAATTAAAATGGTGAAATATTTTTTACACAAAAATCCAAAATATATGTAATTATGCATCAACTTCTGCTACTTTCTAGATATATACCAATCTGGTTTTTTATTTTTTTTGGGTGAGCCACAATCTTTCCATCATAGAGAATGTTGTTCGTGTTTTCTTCATAATTTAATCAAGAACCTTAATACAACCAATTTCTCCATTCAAAAAAATAATCTATAAATACCATTAAACTTAGTTCTTCTCCACAACCCATCCAATATTCTTCTGGCTCATATATATATACTTCGCTCAAGAAAAAGGCACGTTAAGAAGTTGCATTTTCCCCTTAATCATGAAGAACATAACTCTCCTTTTCTTCTTCTTGCCATTTTCATGGCATTTGCTTGCAACCTTTCAGCATCAATTCAAGAGCAAACAATGTTGAAAGAAGACGAAGACAAAAATAACGAGGCTGAAGCAGTAAAAGACACACAAGAAACAACCGTTAAAGAGGCTACTACAAGTGATTCTGTTGCTATGGAAAAAATTCATTTCTGGAAAATTCATGAGAGAATATTTGGCAGCAAAATTATACCATGCAGCAAGAATCCTAAAATATGCCTTGCTAAGGGTAGTCCAGGGCCTTTTTGTTGCAAGAACAAGTGCGTGAATTTCTTAGTGGACAAAGAGAACTGTGGACTTTGTGGGATAAAATGCAAGTTCAATGAGATTTGTTGCAAAGGATTCTGTGTTAACGCTTTGTCTGGAAAAAAATATGCAGGACATTGTGGAATAATTTGACATAACAAATTAGGTAAGGCAAGAAAGGCAAGGGTGAAAACATCATATTTTAGCTATACAAATAAATGTGTGTGAACAAATAAATGCCGAGATTAGGCATGTAAACTTATTACAATTATGTTCTATACTCCAAGGGAGCCAAATCCCTATTCAATTTCCTATATTATTATATACTGTGGTAATTAAATGATGGAACTAATTAATAAGGAACTTTTATTTGAAGAAAGTGCTCACAACCTTTTTGCAATCTTTAGAGAAACCCCCCCCCCCCCCAAAAAAAAAAAAACCCCAACCCAACTACACCTTCGCTTCCGTCCTGAATTTGCTATGATATTATGGAAAACAAAAAGGAAATGTAAGCATTTACTTCTAGAGTCTAGAGGAGTTTAACTTTTATATGTAGATAGAGTAAAAGAAATTTTCACAATCAAAATCACCTAAAAAATAAATGATTGGTAATGTACTATATAATAAGCATCGTTTGGTTGGATGTAGTAAAGATATATATATATATATATATATATATATATATATATATTATTTAAGGTATTATTTAATTTTTGTATGGTAGAATTTTGAGTCTTTGTTATACAACCTATTCAATATTATAGAGCGTATAACTAATACATATAAAGTCATGGTATTAACAATACAAGGGTAACTAATGCATGGACAAACATGATTAAAGACAAATCTGCCTTTAGTATACTAAATTAAATTATGAATAAGAAATAATCTCAACATAACTAGCATCAATATTACTTATCACAGTATCACTAATATACTCTATTTAATAGTATTCTTGTGAACTCTATCAACGACCTCTAAATGTATAAATTATAACCTGAAAAGTTGAACAAGAAAATTTGTCACAACAGATTAAAATATAGGGATAGATGATAGAAGTAAATTCTTTAATTTACAATGGTAATGCATTTAATTAAGCTAAATTCTTCCAAGTGTTTTTAACTTGGGGAGCAGACAATTAGTGGGTCAATTAAATATATGTCACAATAGTATAACTCCGACCCCTCCCCCCACCCCAAAAAAAAAAGTTACAATAATGTAGTATATTATTTGGCAAGTCAAAGTGTACACGCTGAAGAAAAAAGGTGGAGTATATACCTTTGGCACTACAGTGCTTCTATACCTGATATATTACTCCCTCCGTTCCATTTACGTGACATTCTTTGATTTGAACTATATTTAATTTTTTATTTTTTTTTTAAATTTACGATCTAAGATGATCTTTGAATAATTGTGTGATGTATGTTATTTCATTAAAGGTAAAATGGGAATTTTAAAGTGGAATAAATTATAGCAAGATGATATTTTTTTTTAAATAAACTAAAAAGGAAAGTGTGTCACGATGATGAAAGGATTATTGTATATGTAAAAGTCAAAACGTCAAAATTAAACCTTGCCTAACCTAAAACTGCAGAAACTCTTATGGCTGCCATTCACATAGATTTAACAAAACAAAATGTTGCTTTTACTATTAAATAGAAAGAACTAATTTGGAACACATTGTGTTCAAGGAAGTGCCTAATTTTGGTAAACTATTTGACTTCACATGTACGTGCCCGTAAACAAAGACCACTCCACTAGAAAAACAAAAGTCAAAACAGTTCCTCTATGCAATTCATTTTTCCTCTATATATACTCTCTCAATTCCTTCTCCAAATCCCATCCAAACATTTCTCTCAATATCTACACACATTTCATAACATCACAAGTAGCCATGAATTGCTTGAAAATTTTCCTTTTGCTAGCCATTATAATGGTTTCAGCAACTATACTTTCGGCGGCTTCATCAGTCGATAAATTAGAAGAAGAAATGCCCGTAATAGATGACAAGAATAATGAAGTTGACGATATGGTTGAATCATTTGAAGCCCCTTTGAATGAAACTGATGAAAGTTCATCATCCATTCGAGGGGCTAGTCGTTTTCTTTTAGCACATGAATCTCCTTATTACAAGTCCAAAATCATAAAACAGCGTATGACATGTAACAAGAACCCTAGAATATGTCGTGCCAAAGGTAGCCCAGGGCCATTTTGCTGCAAGAAGAAGTGTGTAAACGTGTTTGCGGACAGGCATAATTGTGGAATTTGTGGGAAGAAATGCAGGTACAATGAGACTTGTTGTAGAGGGAAATGCGTTAACACTATGTTTCACAAGAGGCATTGTGGAGGTTGTGGTAACAAGTGCCAGAAAGGAAGTGCTTGTGTCTATGGAATGTGCAGCTATGCAAATTAATTAGAGGATCCATGCATGGAGTAGGGAGGACGATCATTAAATTATTTATTTGGTTCTCTAGATATTACTGTTCAAATTATATCATTTGATTGTAGGTGGTGATTCATTTTATTGCATAGCAAATAAAGGCTATTCCATATTAGTTGTTTAAGTTGTTTCATTCTTCCATTGTTTTAAATAAAATTGTACACTTAATTATTGTTATAAAAGGAGTTGTTTCTTTCTTACATCTTTTTGAATTTTCTTAATTTCTTGGAAGTATCATTTTATACCAATAGTTGTTCAATAAATAATTATCAATGAGATAAAAAGAAATAAAGCTACCATATGCATGGAGGTTACGTTCATGCAATAAGCTTTGTGTTCTTCTTTAATTATATGTTGGATGACTAGAAGTGTTACGTTAAATTGGATTATTATCTCTCGATATATAACCGAATGGATATGGGCGTGAGTCAACATTAAACGTTAGTTCATACTGTGAGAATTTCCCAATCGTATGGACAAGCATATTGCTCCATTTCACACCTATATAGGACAAAAGTTGGATATCTAAAATATGAGTAATATAATGTCATGATATTGTGACCGCTCGAATTGTAATCTCCCTTAAGATCAAGATACAGACATGAATTCTTTAGCTCAAGATTTTTTACAAAGATAAACTCCAAATCCGATCCATAATCATCATTTTAATTAGGATGGGTCTTCTCCTCATTTTCTGTTGTCTTCATTATTTCCTCATATTTTTACTTGGATGAGAAATATGTGTAATTAATTTTTTATACGGAAATGCAAAACATAATCATACATCAACTTCGCCTGCTAATTTCTAAATCTCTACCAGTGTTGCTTTTTGGGTGAGTCACAATCTTTCCATTCATACATAGAATGGTTGTCATGATTTCTTAATAATTTAATCAAGAACCTTAGTTCAACCACTAGCCCCATTCAAAAAGAAATTTATAAATATACCCTTTCACGTTCATTTCTTCTGCACAACCCGCATATATATACTTCCCTACAAAATTAAGGCACGTTAAAAAGTTGCATTTCCCCCTTTATTATGAAGAACTTAACTCTCTTCTTCTTTCTTGCCATTTTCATGGCATTTGCTAGCACCCTTTCAGCATCAATTCAAGAGCAAACAATGTTGAAAGAAGACGAAGACAAAAATAATGAGGCTGAAGCAGTAAAAGACACACAAGAAACAACCGTTAAAGAAGCTACAAGTGATTCTGTTGCTAAGGAAAAAATCCATTTCTGGAAAATTCATGAGAGAATATTTGGCAGCAAAGTTATACCATGCAGCAAGAATCCTAAAATATGCCTTGCTAAGGGTAGTCCAGCTGGGCCTTTTTGTTGCAAGAACAAGTGCGTGAATTTCTTAGTGGACAAAGAGAACTGTGGACTTTGTGGGATAAAATGCAAGTTCAATGAGATTTGTTGCAAAGGATTCTGTGTTAACGCTTTGTTTGGAAAAAAATATGCAGGGCATTGTGGAATAATTTGACAAAGCAAAATTATACAACAAAGGCAAAGGGTGAAAGCATAAAACTTTAGTTTTAGAGAAATATAACATAATAATGTGTTGTGAACAAATAAATGAAGGCAAGGGGTGAAAGCATAAAACTTTAGTTTTATATATTGTGTTTAGAGAAGTACAACATAATAATGTGTGTGAACAAATAAACGCCCATTATATTAGGCATGTACGCATATGATTATGTTCTGTTTAATTTCCTATATACTCTGTGTATTTTTTTTACGTGAATTAAAGCTGTTAAACATTAGTTGAGTTATTTTCTGAAGCTAATGGTCCTTGAAACAATCAGTCAAGTTATACAAAATTCTACCCCTAGTCTTATAAGTGGCCCTCTTGAGGGTTATCAACATCAAGCAGCTCTTCATATCCCCAATAATCTTCATGCAGTACCGTCTTTGACTCCCTGTTTAACAGTGATAGAACTCTGTACATCCTCTCACACTGAGAATGTGATCTGTCTCCTGAATAGAAATAATTAACCGTGTCTTTCACCTTGATAAAGCTACCACCTGGCAACTTTTTGATTCGTGTGTCTCTCATGATCTTTCTTGCTATCCTCGCTTCACTCCACCTGCCAAGAGCAGCATATGTATTTGACACAAGGGAATAATTCCCACTATTATGCGGTTCAACTTCAGTGAGATGCTGCAGAGCTTGCTCCCCAAGTTCAACATGTCCTTGGTTCCTCGCTGCGGCAAGAAGTGATCCCCAAATCGCTGCATTAGCTTCAAACGGCATCATTTTAACCATATTTGCAGCCTCATCAAGGTAGCCAGCGCGCCCTAAAAGATCAACCATGCAACCATAGTGTCTGATGTCAGGACTAATACCATGTTTTTCTTCCATTGTCTTGAAATACAATCTGCCCTCCTCCACGAGTCCCGCATGGCTACATGCTGATAATACTGCTATTAAGGTGACAGCGTTTGGCCTAATTCCAACCATTTCCATACGAGAAAACATGTTAAGCGCTTCTCTTCCATACCCGTTGACAGCCAATGCAGAAATCACTGTTGACCAAGTAACAAGACTCCTAGTTTCCATGCTCTCGAACAATTCTACCGCCTTCTTTACATTGCCAGATTTTGCATACATATCAATAAGTGTATTGTTAAGAGACACCGTTCTGCGTAACCTGTGTTTTATAATATAACTATGGATCCATTCACCCAACTCATGCTCGCCCAAGTGGGCACAAGCTGAAAGTGCAGCTAACATTGTTACTTCATCAGGCTTGGCGCCACCTTCAACACTCATCATTTTCCGAAACACACCTATAGCCTGAGAAAACTGATTCCCTTGAGCGTACCCCGCAATTACGGTAGTCCAAGAAACCACATTCTTCTCAGGCATATTATCAAACAGGTACTTGGCAGTATCCATGTCATGAGCTTTAACATAGCCCACTATCATGGCATTCCACAAGCCCACATCCTTGTTGCGCATTTCATCAAACACCTTACGCGCATCAGAAATGCACCCAAAAGAAGAATACATTCGTACAACCGACGTTGCTACGTGTACATCATTGCTCAATCCAGTTAATATAGCTTGACAGTGAATTTGCCTAGAGGTGATCAGACAAGTTACAGCAGCATTCAACACAAAAGGGATAGAGTAAGTATCAGGATATAATCCAATGGCTCGAGCTTGTTTATAAAGGCAAATCGCATCGTTAGATAAATGTTGTTGTCGAGAGAAAATACTGATCAAAGTATTGTGAAGATCTATGTTTGGATTGGGGTTGGAAGTCAAAATTGAATAGGCATAATTGACAAAGCCAAGGGCGGAACATGTATGGAAGAATTGGCTTAAAATGAAGTTGTCTTGATCTAAACCATGGTGTATCATGAAGCCATGAGTTTGATAAATGTGATTTTCGTTGGAACAACTTTTAAGCAACCCTAAAAATGTGTCTTGTAGATGAACACCGGATTTGTGGTAGGAGTTATTGGAGTTGGGTTTTGGTAGAGCATGAACAAGTTTACAGGATGCCCGCACCATTTGCTTCTATGGTGCTTAAATGATGGAACTAATTAAAGAATTTTTATTTTGGAGAAAATATGCCCACGGCCTTTTTGCAATCTTTAGGGGTCGTTTGGTTAGCAGCAAGATATCTCGAGATAATTAATTTCGAGATTAGTTATCCCATTATATATATAGAAGAAAAAATATCCCATCAGTAAGACATAAATGGTGGGATAAGTAATCTATTGATGGATTTATCCCATCAACCAAACATAAAATAAAATTTTATAATTTATGTAGAGACTATTATAACTTATATCTCATACCAAACAACTCCCTAAGAAACACCCCCGCCTCCACCCAACCCACAACCACCACTTTCTAACATGAATTTGCAATGATATAAAGGAAAACGATAAAGAAAAAGTACGTATTATGGGGGGGGGAAAATCTCTATTTGCAATCTTGAGAAAATTCCACAATAAGGGTAAAAATAAAATTTCTTTACAATGGTAATGCATTTAAGTTAAATACTTCCAAGTATTTTTAACTTGGGAAGCAAACCGTTAGTGGGTTAACTTGATCCTAAATAAGTTACGATGGTATATTATTTCTTTTGTTCTTTTTTAGTAATTTATTTTGAATTTTACACACCTCATAAGATACAATGATTAATATGAGTATTGTATCACAACACACATATTAGTTAAGAAACTAATTTTCTAAAAAGTACATTAATGTTGAGGGTAGAGCAACGGAGGGAGTATGTTGCAAGTCAAGGTGAATTAGCTTAACAAAGAAAAAAGGTTCATATGCTTTAGTGCTTCTATACCTGTTATGGAGTATATATTGAAGTCAACACGTCAAAGTTAAACCTTGCCTAAATTAAATACATAAAACTGCAGAAAGGCTTCGAACTGCCATTCTCATAGATTACAAAACAAAATCTTTCTTAATTAATTAAATAGGCCAATAAGAGCAGAATCATATGTTGTCAACTAAAATGCGAAAGGCTTTTAGTACTATAATAATATTAAAATACGACTAAAGAGAAAGTAATTAAGAACACGTGCCTTAATTTTGGTTTAACTATTTGACTTCACATATGTCGTCTTAGGTTAGCGGTGAACAAAGACCACCCCACTATCATAAAATATTGATTCAAATAATTTCTATGCAATTCACTTCCTATATATATACTCGTCCATTCCTTCTCCAATTCCCATCCAAATTAACATTTCCCTCAATATTTGCATTCTTTAATTTTCACCCCTTTACAAGTATCCATGTATTGCATGAAACTTTTCATTTTGTTAGCCATTATAATGACTGTACTTTCAGTAGCCTCATCAGTCGATAAATTAGAAGAAGAAACACCGATAAAAGATGACAATATTATGTCAGAATCATTTGGAGTCCCCTTGAATGAGACTGATGATGAAAGTTCATCATCCATTATTCGAGGGGTTAGTCGTTTTCTAGTACATAAATCACCTTATTATTACAAGTCAAGGATCATACAAAAACGAATGACATGTAACAAGAACCCAAGGATATGTCGTGCTAGAGGTAGCCCAGGGCCATTTTGCTGCAAGAAGAAGTGTGTAAATGTGTTTGCGGACAGACAAAATTGTGGATTTTGTGGGAAGAAATGCCGGTACAATGAGACATGTTGTAGAGGGCAGTGTGTTAATACTATGTTTCACGAGAGGCATTGTGGGGGTTGCAATAATCAGTGCCAGAAAGGCAGTGCTTGTGTCTATGGAATGTGCAGCTATGCAAATTAATAAGAGTACTGTTCATAGAGTATAGCAGTATTTACGGTTAAATTATTTATTCGGTTCTCTAGAAACTACTGTTCTAATTATTTTTTGTGGCAGGCAGTGATTCCTTTTAATTGCATAGCAAATTAAGACTGTCACACATTAGTTATAAAATTTGTTTCATCTTTTTTTTCGGTTGTTCATTCGGTGTCCGGTACCCACATTGGAGTCCGACTAATTTAGATTTGCGCCAGGTAGGGCCCCGTTCGAGGGTATCACTCCCAACAAAGTTTTTTCCATACCCAGGATTGAACTCTCGACCTCTGATTAAGGATTGAGCAGCTCCATCCGCTACACCACAACCCATGCTTGTAAATTGTTTTCATTCTTGTTCTCATATAATTGTAATACTGATCGAATAGAATTTGTTACTTTCTTAGTTTCCTTCTAATCAAATAAATAAAATCAAATTTTATAATTACACCTAAATTACTTTACTATTATAAAAATATAAGTGTCATCAGCAAGCAGCTCTGGGTTGTGCTCCTGCTTCAGCTGCGGCGTTACTTTGTGATTTTACTATATCATCCCTAATTAATTATTATAAATTATTTAAATATTAAAAAATTAATATTATTTAATAAAAAAATAATCATTATATTAAAAATTAATATTATTTAATAACAAAAATAAATAATAATTTATGACATTTTTGTTTCAGCTGCTTCAATCCGTAATTTTACTATATCCCCTTAATTAATTATTATAAATCATTTACACATTAAAAAATTAATAATATTTAATATAAAAATAAATAATTATTTATGACATGTCTACTTCATCTGGTTCAACTCATGATTTTGTTATATCACCCCTAATTAATTATTATGAATCATTAACATATTAAAAATTAATAAAGTAACATGAAATAAAAAAAGAAAATAAACATTCATGACATTACATATTTGTTCCAGCTGCTTCTACCCGTGATTTTAGTATATCATCACAATTTAATTTTTATAAGTCATTTATTTATTAGAAAATTAATAATATATAGTAAGAAAAATAAAAATAGACATTTATGACATGTTTGTTTTAGCTGCTTAAACTGTTATTTTACTATATCACCCTAATTAATTATTATAAGTCATTTAAGTATTCAGAATTAATAATATTTAATAAGAAAAATAAAATAGACATAAAATGATAAATTAACTCTTGATATTTTATATTAACTTGGCGTTTTATATGAACAACAACAACAACAACAAACCCAGTGTATTCCCACCTAGTGGGGTCTGGGGGGGTAAGATGTACGCAGTCCATACCTCTACCTCTGATGAAGTAGAAAGGCTGTTTCCGATAGACCCCCGGCTCAAGGCACGCGATACCACACAAACACATAGTGCATCACAGAAGCAGATTACATAACATAAATACGGCACCCATAAGTAATATAAAGCAGAGGAAAGCAGGGGAAAGCACACAGATCCGTAATACAACATGAAACACGGAACACGAAATCATGATAAGAATAAAACCCCCACCAAGTAATTCCCTACACTAGCGACCCGAACTGGCCCTAATCCTCTGCCGTAATTCGCGTCCTCCAGACCTTCCTATCTAGGGTCATGTCCTCGGTGAGCTGTAACTGTTCCATGTCCCGCCTAACCACCTCACCCCAGTACTTCTTCGGCCTACCCCTACCCCGCCTAAAACCATCCAATGCTAGCCTCTCACACCTACGGACCGGGGCATCCATGCCCTTCCTCTTCACGTGTCCGAACCATCTCAATCGTGCTTCCCGCATCTTGCACTCCACTGAAGTCACACCAACCTTCTCCCGGATAGTCTCATTCCGAACTCTATCCCCTCTAGTCAGTCCACACATCCAGCGCAATATCCGCATTTCTGCCACCTTCATTTTTTGGATGTGGGAGTTCTTAACTGGCCAACACTCCGCTCCATACAACAAGGCCGGACGAACTACCACCCTGTAAATTTGCCTTTAAGCTTAGGCGGCACCTTCTTATCACACAGCACCCCCGACGCGAGTTTCCACTTCATCTATCCCGCCCCAATACGGTGCGAGACATCCTCGTCAGTCTCACCGTTACTCTGGATCACGGACCCAAGATACTTGAACTTGTCCCTCTTACATACCTCCTGAGCTTCCAGCTTCACTACTACCTCATTCTCCCGCCTCACGTCATTAAACTTGCATTCCACATACTCTGTCTTGCTTCTGCTCACCCTGAACCCTTTAGACTCAAGAGTTCGCCTCCACACCTCTAATTTGTCATTCACACCCCCTCGGGTCTCATCTATCAGAACTACATCGTCTGCAAAAAGCATACACCACGGCACCTCCCCTTGAATACGCCGCGTCAACACATCCATCACCAACGCAAACAAAAAGGGACTAAGAGTAGATCCCTGATGCAATCCTGTCAGGACAGTGAAATGCTCCGAGTCTCCTCCCGCCGTCCTCACCTGGGTTTTCGCTCCATCATACATATCCTTAATTACTCTGATATATGCCAGCGGTACCCCACTCACCTCCAAGCATCTCCAAAGCACCTCCCTAGGGACTTTGTCGTAAGCCTTCTCCAGGTCGATAAACACCATGTGCAGATCCTTCTTCCTCTCCCTATACTGCTCCACCAACCTCCGAACCAGGTGGATTGCCTCCGTCGTCGAGCGGCCGGGCATAAATCCGAACTGGTTCTCCGAAATAGTCACTATCCGTCTCAGCCTCACCTCGACCACTCTCCCCCAGATCTTCATCGAGTGACTCAATAACTTAATCCCTCTATAGTTGTCGCAACTCTGAATCTCCCCCTTATTCTTATAGAGAGGGATCATAGTACTCCACCTCCACGCCTCGGGCATCTTTGCCGTCCTGAAAATTTCATTAAACAATCCAGTCAACCACCTTACACCAGCCTCTCCAACGAACTTCCAAAACTCCACCGGTATCTCATCCGGCCCCGTCGCCCTACCCCTTCGCATCCTGCGGACAGAGGGAGTAACATATATTATTTGAAAAATAATAGAAAGTACTATAAATTACAATAATTAAAAAATGAAAATGTGTAGAAACTTTATATAAAAAATTTAGTTAACTCTCTAAATTTTATTAATGCATATAAATTGAAATAGAAACAACAAATTATATTATCCAAAAATTATGTTAAAGGATTATAAATTACAATAATTAAAAACTTAAAATATTTAAAAATAACATGGCAATTTAAAAATTATATTAAAAATTTCATTGACTCTCCAAATTTCATCGGTGTCGCATAAATTGAAATAAAAAAAGTAACACATATTATGTGCAAAATTATAAAGTATTATACATCACAATAACTAATAACTTAAAATATTTAAAAATTATTCAAGAATTTTAATTAACTCTTAAAATTTAACAATATCACAGAAATTAAAATAAAAAAAAATAATCTACGTTGGGCCGTGTTTGCACGGGCTCTGTGCATCTAGTTTTCTTAGATATGCCATTGTGTCCAGTACTTTATTTGAAGGATTTTAATTTGAATATGATATATAAATAAATATTATAGTAATTGATACATATACTCTTGCTGTGGAGAATTTGAAGTAGAAGGAGCTAAAAAAAAAAAAAGCTACATTCTTTTCCTTTCATTTTCCTATGTAAAGATAAGTTCCTAATAATACGCCAATGAGCTTTTCACCCAAGCTGCCTAATTCTCGGGGCCTAAGAAAAAATCTCATGTAAAAAGAACAGAAGACTAAAACTAAAGTTTGAAAAAAGCCACAAAATTATATTTCTCTATTCAAACTATATAAATTTTGATCATTATTTTAAAATATATTGTTTCATTACATTAAAACAAGAAAAATTACAATTATAGTAATTTTTTTTATGTATTTTTCATTCGCTGTTGTATATTTATATTAGACCCCGACTATAAAAATTACAATCTATATTATTTTTTTATATATTTTTTATTCGGTATTCGATATCTGCATTGGAGCCCGACTATATCTAGATCGTGTTTTGCAGGGGCCATTTTGGGAGCAATGCTCGCAACATATTTTTTTCCACACCCAAAACTCGAACTCAAAACCTCTAATTAAGAACTTAGAAACCACAACCATCCCACTACAAATCATAACTGCGTCAGTATTAAAACCTTATACACTTTAGTATCTTCTTAATAGATGTGTTGAGTAGTAGTTAAAATGGGATAGAATAGTCAAGAATATCTCATAGATTAAAAGTATCTTACCTTTTATATAAGATAACGTATTCTGGTGAAATAAAATATTAAGTATGAACTATCAAATATAAAATAAAATAATTTCATAAAATGATCCAACATTATATCCCACCAACAAAACTATGCCTTTGAAGTGTGTTTAAGTAAAATCCTTCAAGGTGTTTTTGTCTTGGGGAGCAGGCAAATTCTCAAGGGGGTGATTTTGTACTTCTCTTGGCTGCCTATAAATTATCAAAACAGTTGTTAGTGTCAAATTATGTGTTCTGACATCTATAGACGTCCAAACAAGATAAAGGATACACTAGTGAGTCAACTCCTAAATATTATGCTACAATACTACTTTCTCCGTATATGTATGACTTGACACTCGAAATAACAAATAAAATATTAATAATTTTATTATATCACTCTCTAATTATAATAAGTCATTTAAATATTGAAAAGTGAATAGTACTTAATAATAAGGGTACAATAAATGTATAAATTGATCAATTATTTATTATTATTTTTAATTGAAAAAATAAAAATAAATATTTATTTTGAGTATAATGAAAGTGGACGGAGTTATTAATATATTTTGCAAGTCAAAGCTTATACCTAAACACAAAGAGGTGCATAACTAAGCTTCGGTACTTTAGTGCTTCGATACCTGTTATTATAGATGTAGAGAGAGAGAGAGTCCAAAAACGTCAAACCATTGCCTAACCTAAAACTGCAGAAACTCTTGGGGCTGCCATTCACATAGATTTAACAAAACAGATTGTTGCTTTTACAGTTTTACTATTAAATAGAAAGAACTAATTTGGAACACATTGTGTTCAAGGAAGTACCTAATTTTGGTAAACTATTTGACTTCACATGTACGTGCCCGTAAACAAAGACCACTCCACTAGAAAAACAAAAGTCAAACAATTCCCCTAGAAAGGCGATGCTTGGGTCTATGGAATGTGCAGCTATGCAAATTAATTAAGTAGACTACTGTTCATTTATGGAGTAGTAGTAAGGGCGATTAAATTATCTATTTGGTTCTACAAATTAATTCCTGTTTAATTTAATTGAATTTGATTGCAGGTAGTGATTACTTTTATTGTGTAGCAAACAAAGGATATGCCACATATATAGTTGTTTGTTTCATTCTTGTTCTCATATGATCTCCTTAATTTTGATTCTAATATGGAAATACAGTTTCATTTGTTTAATTAAATTGTAGTACTTAATTATTGTTTGAAAAGGAGTTGTTTCTTTCTATTTTATTTTTTATTTTTTTAACGTTCTTCTTAACTTCTACGAAGTACTTAACAATTTATTCCAATAAGAAATTAGGGTTGTTTGGTGTGAGATACTAAAATATATAATTTCGGGATAAAATAATAGTCCCGGGATAAATTTTTTGATGCATTGTTTGGTTGCCAATATCCGAGATAACTTATTTCGGGACTAATAAATAGTACCAGGATAGGTTATCCCACACGTGGTGGGATAACAATCCCGTCACAATTTATCCTTGAGATAAACTATAAAATGACAAAAAATAATTCATGAATTCTTTGATTATCACTTTATATATATTACTTTACTTTTTTTTTTTATATATATATATAAAATATAAGGTATTTATATAACGAGATAAGTTAGGTTTTAATGCGAATGAATATGAAACTTATCATATGAAGTTCAAATTTTTAGATGAGATGAAAAAATAAACCACAAAATTTTGTGTACAATATTTTGTTGTTTCTACACAAGTTTTCCATCATTTTTATTTTACTTTTTCTACCAATTTACTCAAATATTTTTATCTGAAAATTCAAAAAAAAAAAAAATCTAACTACTACAGGATTCATCGTTATATATATTTTGGAGAAAATAAAAATTTCAAACTTACAAATAAAGAGAAAAATCATATGAATCAAATAAATAATTTTTGTATGTTTGAGTAATGGAGAATCTAGCTAGCTATTATTTTAAAACTTTTTTCAAAACTATAGCTAATAGCATTTTTTTCAAATGATTTTACTGATATATATATATATATTACTTTACTTTACTTTACTACTATATATAAGAGAGAATGTGAGATTTTAGTAGTCCCCACATCAATTTTTTTTTTAATCATTTTATCCCTAATTTAAGTTTTAATTACTCTACAAATTCTCATTCATTTTGATAAATTTGAACAATTATATGAGCTTATTTAACGCTACAAAAGTGATGAGTAATGAAAAAATAATAGTGACACCATAAAAACTATTTATACAATAAGTCCAAAATTGATGCAAAGATTTATTATCTTTCTATTTTGTAGAAATATTTATTAATTGTACTTTAGATTTTCATTTTTCCTAACAAATTTATCAGGAACATAAATTTTTATTTTTTCTAACAAATTTATCATGGACAAGTTATTAATGTATGTTGACATTCCCTTTCTAACTTAATACATGCTTAATTATTAAATAAAAAAATATTTTTATATTTAGCTAAATATATTTGAAAATTTATTTTTTTAAAAAATACAATTTGACTCTCCAAATATTAATGATACTAAATAATGAAAAATGAGAGTAATTTTTTTCACATTTTTTTATGATGAATTTTTTTGACAAAAAATGAGATTATCAATATTTTATGAAATTTAGAACAAAAGAAGTAATTTAACATGAAATATTAGAGCTTCATACACATTTAAGAAATATAAACATAAATTTCTTAACATATATTTTTAGGAAAAAGAAACTAATAAAGTAAAAAAAAATTAGTAACGTTTTAATTTCTTTTGTATGATTTAATATGAAGGAAGATAATTAAGATAAATATTGTGAAGGGTATTTTAGTAAACAAATAATGTATTTTTACAAACGATGCATTACATATTATTTTTAGTACCACAAATCAAACAACTACTAAAAAATAATACGAGGATAACTTATCCCATACAACTAATTCCAGCATAACTTATCCCAGCATAACTAATTCCGGTATAACGGAAGCTGACATAGGGAGGCTCAAAAGAATTGATCCATATTGCCTTGCGGCCCAAACTCACTTATTACGTTCAAGTCTAATCCATTTTCAAGCTCTGTACTGGTCCACTAGAAGGACAATTAATCTTTATAAAATGAAAAAACAAAAAACGTTATGGCAACTCCAAATATCACATATGTTCTCATAAAATATCATATTAGAAGTAGACTGCAGATGGTATGAAGTTTCAAAACTCCACGTACCTCCATTTACTAGGTCCAGAAACATCACAAGTATGTTGGGCACGTCACTCAGTTAAGAACTTACACCAGTGAATTTAAAAAACCTCGTGTGATTCTGATTGTGTTAACCATATTTTTTGACGTAATTGATTATTTCTTACCTCATGAATAGCTAGACAATAATGAGTTGTTATGTTTGGCTTCTTGGAAGTCAAACTATATGAATTCTGATCCATATTTTAAATGTATTATTCAATCAAATTGACATGAGAAAAGTTATAACCTGGTTGTAGTACTTTTTGTATAATTATGTTCTTGATATCAAACTTTCAATTATAAAATATTGATCAGTTTGATCTGATCTAATTCAGTTTCAAAGACCGCTCAAATTAACTCTCGGTATGTAGCCATAACTTCCGTTGAAGATATTTTTCAAAGAAAAAAGACTCCAAATCCATAATCATTATCTGGATATACATAGGCGGATCAAGAATTTAAAATTTATGGATTCTAAATTTAAAGCTTATGTACATGTGCAACGGCTTCTCAGTAATATAAGAGGTTTAAATAAATATTTTTGGTTTCTTCCTAACTCTCACTTTTCAAGCTATAGTTCCTCGCCCTTGATTCTGGTTTTGCTTTTCTGCATTGAACGAGATTATCTCCGAGTATTATTTTGCTTTTATTTTCTACTTTCTTTGTTTAAAAAAGAATGACCTAGTTTGACCTCACACAAAGTTTAAAACCAAGAAGATTTTTGAATCTTGTGGACTTAAATTAAAGTTGTGTAGGTCATTCATTTTTAAACGGAGGGAATATTTTTTTATCTTATGTTAATTGTCCAAATATCAATTTACTCATCTTGAGCCAATTAATCGTTGAAATCGTCCCTGTTCACTACTAAAAAACTTGACTATTAGCTACCAAGGTTAATGAGGGACAAATTGTACGTAACTATTGTAAGGGGCTTTGCAACGTAGTCCCTTGCACGAGTCAAATATTTTAATTTTTAATTTTTTGTAAAAATAGAGAGGGACGTCCCTCGTTAAATTATAATGATAATAAAAAATTGACATTAAACTAATTATGGCGAGAGACTCTCTCTCGGTAAATAAAGTAACAAATAAATTAATATTCCAAAAAAAATTAAATATAATTTTATTATTTTTTTGGTTGGTACCAAAAATGCATTAATAAAAAGAAAATAAAAATAAAAAATAAGTTATCCAAGGAGTCCCTCGGCACATATAATAATTTTATGATTTTTTTTCAATGCAATGAAAGTATCTCACTAAACTAAATATGTAAAATTTAGTATTTAATAAATAACTTCATTATATATTTACCAAAAAATAATAGCAATAATATCAATTTTTTAATCCCTCAATAATTCCTTTAATTTTTTCTTTCTTTTCATACTTTTATATTACATTCTCTTTCCTTGAATTTCATAATGTACCCAATTTGTGACAAATTATTTTTTGTCTTAAAATTTGTTAAATCTTGAACACGAATAAATTATCCCCAAAAACTTATGCAATGGACAATCATCGAAATTAGCACCATTTAAGTAAAAGGTAAATCAATAAATTAAAATGTTTAAGTAGAACCGTCATAATGACGTAATTTCCAAAAAAAAAGAGAGAAGAAAATATCATATAAGAATAATGTTATTAATTATATAGGCAAATACTTTATCCATTTATGTCTACATGTCTACAATTTAAAAAATACATTTTCACATTTTTATTTGTTTTTTAACATATTAAAAATAATAATTAATATTTTTTTCATATTTCATTTTTCGCATTAATTACTTATTTTTCAATCTTTTCTAAGATCTAATACTAAATATTGATTAATATTGACATTATAATATAATACTCATATCAATCATTAATTTTTAAGGACGCACGGATCTAAAATGGAAAAGTAAAAAGTGAAATGATGGAGTATAATATATATATATATATATATATATTTATTTATTTATTTATTTATTTATTCTCCAATATTAGAAGCCACAGTGTGGCAGGTGAAGCGGAGAGGAGATCGTCGACATGTTTGCTTGCCGACCTCTCTATGATTTTATTATATTACCCTTAATTAATTATTATATGTCATTTGTATATTAGAAAAAATAATAATATTTAATAAAAAATAAAATAGATATTTATGATATGTCTGTTTCAGTTACTTCAACTGTAATTTTACTATATCATCCCTAATTAATTATTATAAGTCATCTAAATATTAAAAAATTAATAATATTTAATAAAAAATAAAATAAACATAAAATGATAAATTAAATTTTGATGTTTTGAATTAATAACGGTATATCACTTCTACATGGTTATTATGAGTCATTTAAGACATGTCTGCTTCGCTATTTCAATCAAGATATCTGGTTGACTCTCAAAATTTTTATCAGTATCGCTTAAATTGGAATAGAAAAAAATTATTATAAATCACAATAATTAACAATTTAGATTATTTTAAAATATATTTGACTATCAATGCCACAAAAGTTTGAGCAAGAAGAGTATTATAATATAGGTAACAACTTAAAATAGTAAATTATGATGTCAAAAAAGTTTAATAAATTATAATAATTAACAACTTTAAATATCTAAAAAATAATTAATTTGCTATATATTTTAAAAAATAAATTATTTAAAAATTACATAAAAAGTATTGTAAATTACAATAGTTAACAACTTAAAATATCTAAAAAATAATTAATTTATTATATATTTTTAAAATATATGTAAAAATACATTAATCACAATAATTAACAGCTTCAAAAATTTAAAAAGTATAAATATTTGATTGACTCTCGAAATTTCATGGGTGTCATATTAATAACTTAAAATATTCTTATATAAATTTCATTAATTTATAATAATATATGTCTAACTAAGAATTTATCCACTAAATAATTGAAGGTTTTAACTAAATAAAAATTACACATAACATAGAATTTTTAAGTTCAATATTGGGCCCGTGCGTAGCATGGGTAGCCAACTAGTATATGAGAGGGAGTTAAAGATGCCGGAGCAGGCACGAGATCGATATGTTTGTTTCAGCTGCTTCAACTGTAATTTTACTACATCATTCCTAATTAATTGTTATAAGTCATTCATGTAGCAGAAAATTAATAATATTTAATAAAAATAAAATAAACATCTATGAAATGTTTGATTCAACTGCTTCAATCGTAATTTTATTATATCACTCCTAATTAATTATCACACCCCTAATTAAATAATATAACTCATTTACATATTAAAAATTTGATAAAAATTTAGTTAAAAATAAATAAAATAAACATTTATGACACGCCTATTTCAACTGCTTCAACCACAATTATACTGTATCACCCTTAATTAATTATTCTAAGTCATTTAAGTATTAAAAATTAACAATAGTTAATAAAAAAAGGTAAAATAGACATAAAATAAAAATTAACTCGATGTTTTAAATTAATTGACGTCTTATATGAGACCCTCTTAAATTTTTTCACAGGTATTTTTTTAGAGTAATTTTGATAGAGGGAGTTCACTAGCTGAAGCAGGCAACAGGTCGACATGCCTGTTTCAACTGCTTCAATCGTAATTTTACTGTATCACCCTTAGTTAATTATTATATGTCATTTACGTATTAAAAAATTAAAAATATTTAACACAAACAAGTAAAATAGACATTTCTGACATGTTTGCTTCAGCTGCTTCAACCGTAATTTTACTATATGAGGTCCACATATTTTTTTGACAAGTATTTTTATAGTAATTTTGCTATATCGATTTTAATTAATTATTACAAGTCATTTAAGACATGTATGCATCGCTTCTTTCGTCGTGATTTTACTATATCACCCATAATTAATTATTATAGTAATCGAAACATTAAAAAATTAATAATATTTCATAAAAAGGGTAAAATGGACACAAAATGATATGTCAACATAAAAAATTTGATTGACTATCAAATTATATTAGTGCACATAAATTGGGATGAGACAGAGGAAAACATAAATTAACATATATTATTTGAAAATGAGATAAAAATACTATAAATTACAATGATTAAGAATTTAATATAAGTGTGTGTGTGTGTGTATTGATTGACTGTTAAAATTTTATTTGTGTCAATAAATTGAGACAGAGAGAATATTCATATATTATTGAAATTATGTAAATAATATTGTAAATCACATAATTAACAACTTAAAAAATTTAAAAGATATAAAATATTTGGCTGATTTTTGAAATTTTATCAGCAACACTTAAATTGGAAGAGAAGAAAAAATATTATAAATCACAATAATAAAAAATTTAAATTATTTTAATAATTGGTCATTTAAATTTTATTTGTGTCACATAAATTGAGATAAAAAAATTATATATATTGAGTCCATGTTAGCACGAGCTGTCAATATCTAGTGTATACACAAGTATGACCATATATAATAACAAATTAAGAACATGAATATTCTTTATTTCATCATAATAGGTGTTTGTGTTAAAATATATAATTTTGACATATAAATTTTTGTTGCCCTTATCTATTTAGAAATTTTATCAATTTTACTATTGCTAAATGTATTTTATTGTTGGAGAAATACTTAATTTCTGAACAAGGTAATTAATTGGAAAATAATTCAAATATGTCATCGAACTATTATAAATGACTCATCTACATCATTGTTAATAAAAGTTTGTCTCATCTATGCAACACATGTTATAGAAAATGTTTATTCGTGTCATTATTTTTAACGATGATTTTGCAAAATCATTTTATCATATGACCTCTAATTAGAAATCAACGTCATCAAATCTAAATCAATCAATGTTATTTAAAATTAAAATTAAAAATTAAATTCATTAAAATAAAATCTGATCCATATTGTTAGTATAAAAATTGGACTTTTTAAAATAAGAATCGAACTCATTAGTTAGATAGGGTGTAAGTCAAGTTATATTGTAAAGGATTCAACATTTAATCTTAAATTTTAATTAATATTGATTGTTTTGGATTTGATGGAGTTGACCTCTAATAAGAGTCTGTCACATGACAAAAATGTTTTATCACAAATAAATACTTTTTGCAACTATAATGATATAGAGGAACTAAATAAGCCACTTTCAATAATTCAACTATGTTATAAAACAAGAAAGAACAAGAATGGAAAGAGTAATTCTTATTACTTCTTGAGGGATGAGAGATCATAAGATTGTTAATACAATGAACAAAACCCCTCTATTTATAGGGGAAATTTACTCCTAGTCTAAGTAAAAGACGGATGCTTCAAATCCTAATAGATATCAAAGTAGATCTTGATAGACATTCACTATAATGTAAATACATTTATAACACTCCCCCTTGAATGTCTAATTGGTAGATAATGTGCCTCGTTAAAACCTTACAAGGGAAACTCAGTGGGACAAAACCTCGTAAGGAAAAAAGAGTACAACGCGTATTAACTCCCCCTAATGAGAACATCCTTGACCTTTGCATCTCGATCTTGTGCAACATCTTCTTAAAAGTTGCAATTGGAGAAGATTTGGTGAAAAAATCAGTCACATTATCAGTTGAACGAATCTGTTGCACGTTAATATCATAATTCTTTTGTAGCTCATGTATGTAGAAAAGCTTTGACAAAATGTGCTTTGTTCTATCTCCATTTATGAATCCTCCCTTAAGATATGCTATGTATGCTGAATTATCTCTGTATAAAATTGTGGATAAATTGTCATATTTCACACCACATTTTTCTCGAATGAGATGTATCATGGACCTTAACCATACACATTATCGGCTTGCTTCATGAATAGCTATTATCTCAGCATGATTCGATGAAGTGGATACGATAGACTGCTTTGTATATCTCCAAGATATGACAGTACCACCACATATGAACACATAACCTATTTGAGAGCGAGCTTTATGCGGGTCAAATAAGTACCCAACATCAGTATGACCAATACGATCAGGACTGCAATCTTTAGAATAAAACAAGCTCATGTGTTTTATCCTATTTTGATGTCTAACAAATTGACTAAAAATGCTATAGGCCTTGTAGTATTTGCAAGGTATATGAGTGCATCAATTGCACTAAGATATGGTACTTCATAACCAATCCAATTCGATATATTTCGAATTTCAGCAAATAATCTATTGCTTTGAAAACTCTCCAAGAGCTCCAATGATATTCAAGCAATAAGCTTATACAATATAAGGATTATAACTAAGTTTCCCAGAAACTTTTATATGCTTCAAGCAGTTTGAATCCTTAAAAGTTTTCACATAAGTTTTGTCAAGTGACAATATTCAACATTTCATGAGTGACATCTTCAAGTGTCTGAACTGCAAATCAAATAAGTTTTACACTTACCAAAATGCATTCTTTTATGTCACTTGATAAATGTTTCTACGCCAACATGCTTAAATAAACGTAGAATTCAGATCCTCATAATCTTTCACAATATTGCGCCAATATTGTGTCAAATATATTGATGATATATCATTTTGTATCGGTTCACAATGCGACATAACATTTGAGATCTCATCACTTCATTATTTTCAGGTACATGAACCTCTCATAAGGTTTCATGAAGTGTTATGTCGTAGGCTCTTCAAGAGCTCATTGTCTTCTTATTATGATTATTTGCTCCTTATTTTTCAAGGACTATTTCATTTGGAATCGATCAGTCTACCACGCTTCACGCATGCATAGACTTTGTCCTTTAGGAATACAAAATAAGAGCACTTGCGCTTAATATGAGATACTTTCAGCATTTGGCTTGAATTATCTTTTGGATGAGGATATGGTGATAATTCCTAACATATTTCATAGCGCTTATAATCTCCCCCTTATGTTAGGAAAACTAACATACATCCTCTACTTCTTTGAGGAATCCATCGTTGTGCATTATGGTATATTCATTAATCGTATACAGCACATCAAAATTATTAGATGGAATAATTGGTTTTCGACCTTGAACCAATTGAGGGGGAAGAAATAATCATAATTTATTGGTCCAATGCATACAAATGCTATTGCAATATATCATATTTCAGACCAATACATTAAGTTTTGTTCTCATTAACAATGGTTTAGATATTTATCGAAGACGCTCAATGCTAAACCATCATCATCAAGATGAATTATCTTGATTAAAAAATCTGAAAATTATGCTCAATTTATATTGAACAAGTAACTTTATGAATGTTAAACGTAGGTTGACCATGAATGTACATGTGATCATCTTATTGATGCATCTTTTCAACATATCATATGATAGGTGAACGGACCCTTATTCACCATTTATAATTTTCAGATTTGAAAGGATCCAATCCCAATATTAATTGGTCCAACCAACTTGTCATGAGAACAAATGACATAAACAATTATTGAAGAATCTTCTAGTTCTTCAATACATGCACATTTTCGAGATGTCACAATCGTTTATATCAATTTATGAACTTTTATTATAGTAAACTCCAAATTTATCATGACATGTACTTTTTCTTTAGTAAATTTCAGATTTACTATTGCATGAATAAATTTCAGATTTACTACTTCAGAAGTAGATTTCAAAATTATTCAACCTCTTTCGGAGGTGAGTTGTGGTACAACCACAATCAGGTGCACGTTTGCATTAATAATTTTCTCATTCCCCAGGAATGGAATATAATCGTGCCTTAAGCCTATCAAATTATGATAGATTATAACCTCTTTTAAGATTTTGCTACTTCAGAAGCAAATCGAGGCATACATATGATGTAGAGAATTTTTCTCTAGCATATTTTATAATCATATAAGTGTGTGAAAATATCATCACTTTTGATGATCATTATTATATTCGTGCATTCAATCACTTCTATTCTTTCAGACATATTATGCACTGCTACCACATACACCTCAAGAATGAAGTAAGTTGTCATATTTCAGACTTATCATGTATTGCTACCACATTCACTTCATGGAATGGAGCATATTCAATGGGTCAAATTTCATGACTTTTCACCAATACCCATTATTTTGCCTTAGCTATCACAATATCATTAATATGGTGTATTGAGATTCAAACTCAATATTTTATCCATATAAAGGCGTCTTAGGCATAAATCGGTGGGACTTGAGCCTTAATATTATCACCCCTTTTGATAATATTGTTCTTGAGGAATGAATTTAAAACATAAATGGTTCCAAACCAATTATTTTTCTTCAAATCCAACAATAATTATATCATTAATAGAAAAATACAAATAACATAAGAAATTACTAACCTTGACCTTTAGATTTATAATCTCACCTTATTTGGCAGAGTCTCGTGCTGATAACGTGTTATAAAATAATAAAGAACAAGAAGAAGAGAGAGTAATTCTTATTACTTTTTGAGGGATGAGAGATCATAAGATTGTTAATACAATGAACAAAACCCCTCTATTTACAGAAAAAATTTACTCCTAGTTTGAGTAAAAGATGGATGCTTCAAATCCTAATAGATATCAAAGTAGATCTTGATAGATCGTGATAGACATTCACTATAATGTAAATATATTTATAACAAATTGCATATTTTAGTCTTTTTATTAATTTGTTGCCTAAAATTTTTATTAGTTTTTGCTGGAAAAGCAAAAGCGGGAAGTTCTCCCTTCATTATTAAAAATAATTTCTCAAATATTTTCCTAATTCAAATTTTAATACGCTTCTAGGTTTCCCCTTTTCAACTATTTCACAGAACTGCTTCTACTTGGTGCATTCCTTCGCTCTAATGCTTCAGGTGCGTTCTCTCGTTATCTGCATTGATTTCGATCTATTTTAATTAGGTTTGCATAAATGTTATTCTTCTTCTTAATTTATGGATCCTGTACTGACTTTTGAGACCACTGATTATGTCTTCTGTTGCTTTAATGATTTGATGTTTTCAGATTCTCGAATACAATTTATTGGTTGTATATTCTCGTGTCTAGGATATTTTTGAAGGGTCCTATCTAGTTTTCTTGTAAGTGCTAAACTAGTATATTACCCGAGCGATGCGTGGGAAAATAGTGTAGCATTTTAAATAATTATAGATTTCAATGACATTCTATTTTTAAAAGTAATTGTTCATTTATTTTTAGTATAATAGATTAAATTATTTGTATTTGATTAAGAAATTGTTATTTGATTTAGAAAAATGGGAGAATGGATGTAATTAAAATGTGGATTTGAAATTATTTGACATTTAAATAGTCATTAAATTCTTATTC
Source organism: Capsicum annuum (assembly GCF_002878395.1). Taxonomy (NCBI): domain Eukaryota; kingdom Viridiplantae; phylum Streptophyta; class Magnoliopsida; order Solanales; family Solanaceae; genus Capsicum; species Capsicum annuum. The sequence goes on along the minus strand of NC_061112.1, from coordinate 134,773,261 downwards.
AATTTTTTGTAGGCATTTAGGACATTAAAAATACCATTAAATAGAATGGTAAAAAATGAAGAATTTTTTAAAAGGAGTGGCATAAATGAATAAAATTATTTATAATAATGACATAAATATTCATATATTTAACGTATGAAATAAATATTTAATATTTCTATGTTCATTGACAATTATTTATTTTTAATTAATATTAAATTATTCTTACATTAGTTATTTATAAATTTTAATATTTTCTTATTGAATGTAATAATATATATTTTTATAGTTTTATGATTAAGAAAATGAGAAAAAAAATCTATAAAAAGATTAAAGAATGATAAATCTAAAAAATTATATTAAATAATAAAGATTTATACGTGAGTGCCTGCATATTATTATTTTGTTAAAAGAAATAATATATTAAATGTTTTTTCTTCTTTAAGAAATGTTATAAATGAGTTAAATTGATAAAAGTAAAATATAAAGGTCAGGCCATACACAATTATAAAATTTATAAAAAAATCCAGTCCAAAGGATAAAATATATTAAAATAAGATTATATTCATATAGATTTTTCTAGATTTGGGAAAGTACCTTGTCAGCGTTTCTTTTTGTCCAAAAAGTTTCCTTTTCACTTTCATCACAATTTGGAAACTCCATATTGTAAGATAATTTTTAGCAAATATGTTATTATTTACTCATTTGGAACAAAAAATGGTAGCTGAAAGGTCTAAGAATTTTCTTTCTTCTTAGTTATATCGAAGTATTCCGAATTGTTTATTTTGGTTCTTTGAAATAATGCAAGCTTTTTATTGTTAAGTTTCTATAAATCTGTAAAAATAATCACCATTTATGTCGTTTGGTATCTGATTGCAGACTTTGTAATGTCTGATAAGTTCTCCTGTTAAGTTGATCTTTCTAGATTTGAACATTTAAGTGAAATCTATGGTTTATTAGTTGTTGAATTAGTTGTAGATGTCGAAAAATAAACTCCAGTCATTTGTTAGTAACTGATTTATGGTCTCTGTAAAGTCTGGCAAATTCTGCTATTTTTGTGATTTTTTTCAATTTTAATTTCAGCATGCAATTGAAATATATGATTTATGTTGTTGAATTTATAGTAGTTGTTGGAAAATAATCTTCTTTTATGTCAGATTTCGCGGTCTTTATAATGTTTGGTATGGTCTCTTATCATTGCAAGATATTCTTTTCCTCTTTAATTAGTACATGCAAGTGAAATTGGAGATCTGATGCATCTAAGCTGATAAAATATAGAATGGAACAAAATTTTTTGATTAAAATATAGAATGAATCTAACCTGTTATTGTGGTCTTAGCAATATCTAATAAGTCCTTTTCTTCCTTTGTTATTTTTATTCATTCCTGATTTGAACATGCAAATAAGATCTGAGTTTGATGCAACTGAAAATGATCATTATAAGTTGGAACGAAATGGTTAAGTTATCAAAATTTGGTGTGTTTAAAGATTTTTCAGGCATGTGTTGTACTTTTCTATTTTGTATTGAAGAATCTATGGTAGATATTATGTAATTTATATCTATAATGGTCTAATGTGTTGTTAATTGGGTTTTGCTTTCTTGTTATTGTTGTGACTGTTGGTGTTTTGATTAGCTTGGTAATCATCTATGTTGATTTATTTTTTCATGTAGTTATGATTCTACTGAAAATAGTATAATTGATCTGCAAAACTTTCTAGTATTGTGTTGTTATTCACATACGAAACAGTAATATTTATATATGTTATTTATATATCAATTATATACTAATTCTAATGAACATGGTTTTGATTTGCAATTCACAGTATCATTTATTGTGCTGTGATACTCGAGTTTTTTTAGTGAATCTTGAGATTTATTTGAGCCTTGTTCATGTAACATTGTAGTTTCTTGTCCTTCGATTTCTTTTACCTAAATTATCGTACTATTTTGTTATAGTTTCTTTTCTGTTACTATCTGATCCTTTGCATAATTATCTGCTTTCTTTTTCACTCCCATAACTTTTCTCGAAACTGCTTAGGGATGTTTTCCTTTAGCTGAGGGTATATCGGAAAAAATTCTTAACATCTGAAATACTAGTAACGATTGTGTACACTGTACCTTTTTGAGACTCTATTTTGTGGGACTGTACTATATATGTTGTTGTTTTCTTAGATTTTGTTGCCACTGTATTCCCATTTCTGATGATTATGTTGTGTGATTCTAAGCGAAGTGCTTAGTCGTTCTGATTTTGCAATAACACATATTAATATTTTGGTTTATATGATATAGTGCAATTCAAATGGAATTGTGCATGGATGTGGACATACTATTAAGTCTCATGGTTTATTTCAATTTTTCGTTTTGTTGATTCCTGCTCCTTGATTGCATTTGCTGCCCTGCAGTAAACTTAATGATTGCTAAAGAAAAATGTAATTGAGTTTAACTTGTCTATGACACGGCTATTTTCAGAGATAAAGCTTGTAGATGTTCTTGAATTGAGTTATACTTCAAAAGATGAGCCTCATCCTCGTGGAGAGATTTGTGGTAGATTTCCTATTGTTTTTGAAGGCTGTTACAAAGATTAAGTGTAGATGTACAAATCTTTTGCTTACTGATATATTTTTTTTCTCATTGATATGTGTTTATTGACCTAGTAGTTAACAGGAAGGAGGTAATTTATGATTACTATTGGATGATTACTGGTGTTATTGGAGTATGGTCACCTGGAGGCAATTTGAAGATTATTGAAAGGTAGAATCTATTTGACATGATTAGGAGAGACATCATTAGATATTTTTAGATTGAGATACAAAATAACTTGTTCCTTCCCCACCGTTATATATTAAATTATATAATGATATAGTTACATTGTTCTTAACTTTAATTTTCCCATTTTTGAATTAAGAATATATAACTTTATCAACTTTGCTCTTCTTCCAGGGTTGAATATTATAAATGCTTATTGAGGACAGGAAGAAGAATAATGTATTAAAGTTGGGTTCTCACTTGTAACGTTTGTGTCATGTCAGTATTGAATGAGTACGATGTTTAATAGCTAGATAATTGGGCTTGTTAATTGGACGACTGCTGGATGGGGGAATATGGGTGGTGGTGCTACACAACTCCTTATGCCTTTGATCTATGATAGAATTTATAAAGTTGGGGAAATTCCATTTACTGCTCGGAGAAACGCGTTATTTATTCCTGGTTGGCTTCATTTTATTATGGGAATTTTGGTTTTAACTCTTGATCAAGACTTGCTTGATGGTAACCTTGCTTCTTTACAGAAGAAAGGTGATGTTACTAAAGATAAGTAATCCAAGGTGAGTACTATTTAACGTTCACAGAAATATGTTAAGATCATCATATCTGAGAATGGGTCAAGGACATATTAACTGTATATCTCTAACAGTTTCATTTAGCTGACGATATAATATTTCATTTGTCTTTTCGTAGATATTGTGGTATGCTGCAACAAATTACAGGACATGGATCTTTGTCTTGCTCTACGGATTATCCATGGGAGTTGAATTGACTACAGATAATGTGATTGCTGAGTACTTCTTTGACAGATTTGATTTGAAGCTTCACACGGCTGGAATCTTCGCTGCAATGTTTGGTAAGGTAAACCTATTAACGCAACCATTTGGAGGATGGATATCAGATTTTGCAGCCAAACATTTTGGGATGAGAGGCAGATTATGGAGCCTATGGATATTACAAACAGTTGGTGGAGTTTTTTGCTTACTTCTTGGAAGGGCTAACACACTTCCCGATGGTGATTGTTTGGATGATCATATTCTCTATAGGCGCACAAGCAGCATGTGGTGAAACGTTTGGTATTATTAAAGTTGGCGCAGGGTGAATACATTGCTCCTCAGAAAATTGAGAATTTTATGCTTAATGCAGAGTTATTGCACAATGCTATGTCTATGGTGAACAGATAATACAATTTTTTTATGGAATCATTAAACAATGTCCATTACTTATTGTTGCATCATCACATGTGATAGGTTTAATTCCTCATTAGTAGTAGTTGTTTGTGTAAAGACAGATATCTTGAAGGAACAGGCATCAACTGAGAAAATCAAGGTAGGTCTTAATTTTCAACATTGAATTAACATCCTGTGAAATGCTTCACTAAAAGCAAACTTGTTTGGAGGTTATCATTATAGTTTCGTATTGCATTACATTTACCTTCAATTATGAGTGTGATATCCTTAGAATCTTTGCTAAATACTTGAATAAAACGTACAAAGAGAATAAGCAAAAAGGGTAAACAGTCATAAATAGCTTACATAATATCTACCTTTCTGCTATTATACTTGCTGCAACAACAAAGAACTTTTATTATCTATTTGACAGCAGAAAAAATTCAAGTCTAACCATCAACAAATTGATGATATTGTTGATCCTATTTTGCACTTTGAATCAGATTATCTTCAATCTACACTCAAATTACGATAAACTTCTTTAAACACTACATTAGTTGCTTCATTTGAAATTTTTCCTTCATCATCATATGTCAAAATCTTTAATCCCTGCCTTTTTGTTACCCGTGAAAGTGCAACATAGAGCTAGCCATGTGTAAACACAGGTTTCTTCAAATATAGCCCTAGATGAGATAAAGATTGTCCTTGACTCTTATTGATAGTCATGGCAAAAGAAACAACTATTGGAAATTGTCTTCGTTGAAACTTAAAAGGTATTCTTACATCAGATGGACTCAATGTCATTCTTGGTATGAACACTTTTTGTCCAGTCAAATTTCCTGATAGAACTTTTGCTTCAATAACTCAATTTTCTACTCGAGTGATAATTAATCTTATTTCATTACGCAGTCCTGAAGATTGATCAATATTTCTCAATAACATCACTGGTATACCAACTTTCAAAGTGATAGTATGATTTGGTATTCCAGAACACTTTATAGTGCTTAGAAACTCAGGTGTATGTACCTGATATAAACCTGTATTTGTGTCTTCTGACATACAGATTTTAGCAGAACTAAAAACGGTAGTTCCTTCATTATGATTAAGTGAAATCATGTGTTCATTGATTGATTCTACCATTTCAAAAGTAGGAGCAAGAATTCCTCTATTTTGTAGGTATGTCATATCACTACAGTGACATAAATAATCAGGATATGTGTTTTCTACAATGACAGAAATTGGGTTGTCTGAATTATGAATAAGAAGATCATCAGGTATTTGAACTTTTTCTATTCCATCAATTGAATTTTCAATTCTATCATCCCCAATCTCTAAAATCCAATCAGCAAATTCGCTTAGATCATTAAACTGTGGACTCACATGATTACCTTGTAGCCTCTTATTTTGTGTTAACTTTAGTAATTGATAGTTAGCCCACAAATAAGAAGAATTAAGCGTAGCATTAACTATATCTTGTCTGTTACCTTTTAGAATGACCGGTAGAATTTGTCTAAAGTCCCCACCAAGAACAATTATTTTTCCTCCAAATGGTTTGTCCAAATTAGATGTATCTTCAAATCTAAGAATATCTCTTAGTGTCTTGTCAAGGGCTTCAAAACAATATCTATGAATCATAGGTGTTTCATCCTAAATAAGTAACTTTGTCTTCACAATTAAACTTGCAAGATGACTGTCCTATTTTATATTACATGTTGACTCTTCAGTAGCATTTGGTGGAATCACAAATCTTGAATGAGTTGTTCGACCTCCAGGTAGTAAAAGTGATACAATGCCACTTGATGCAACTGTTAAAACAATTTGTCCTTTAGATCTTATTATCGAAGACAAAGTTTTCCAAATAAAAGTCTTTTCGGTTCTTCCATGACCATACAAAAAAAAAAAAGAATCCTCCATTGTTTTGTTCCACGGCTGTTAAAATTCTGTCATAAATAGTCTTTTGCTCCACTTTTAATTTAGCCAACAATTCTGAATGTTCCTTGGTCAAAGAGCCTTTATCATAACGCAATTCATCTAGGATGAGTTTATTGGTTATGTCTACTTATTCCACATTATAAATTGGTGTTGGCATTGTTGGAAAATCTTGAAAGATTCTTTCACAATCTTTTAACAAATTTTTCAATTTTTGCAAACACCAATTTTTCATTTCATCATATGTAAGCTCAGCTCCTGTAAAATGAACAATTATTCAAAAATTATTTTTCTTTAATACATAGTAACCTATAAATACAAAAGCTAATTATTATAACATAAACATACATGTAACATATGAATAGATTATTGATATTGTTATGTTTAAGGTATGTGTTATTAGTTAAGTCTTATGATAGTTAGAAAATCTTAATATTCTGTCATAAATGATTTTGCCTTATAAATTAAAATGATTAAAATTTTTTACTGTATAAAATAAATATACTATTAAAATATATAGAAATGTTTGATGGGTACCTGGATTTTTCATATTTCTTCTTACTTCATGGTGGATGTCATCTGATAGTAAAGTCCATGTTTTTTCTCAAACAAATTCTAGACTAGACATTGAATTTGATAATAATAGTATAACAAATAACTGTCTTAAATAAGATGGCATTCCCCAGTTACTTGCCTCAATTATGGCATCCACATATTCTTTGTCATCATCTAATAAATCCAATGCATAACACGCATCTCTGAAAGTTAGATGAACGTGATTTTTGATTGTGCATAGATCCTCGTAGCACTTTGGACCTTTAATGATATTCAACAACATCCTAAGATAATATAGCTCTCCACTTTCAGGCGGAACAAAAAATATTCTACCAATAGAAAAAGCAGAATTATCTCTTTTTTTTCATTCTTTAGTAATTTTATTCCAAACAAATTTTAGAGAAAATTCTGCATAAGTTAATTCTCTGGCTTCTGCATTTGACTTATTTTCCTCAAACCAACTTAAAAATTGTGATTCCCTTACACTTAGTTTACTGACAACATAATCAATTGGATCATTATTAGAGAAAATAACTGGTTGTTCATTAGGTGAATTGGGAATCCAAAAATTATCCAAGCTGCTTCACAGGAAGAAATATGGCGACAATCATAATACCTGTTGATTTCATCAACATTTGTTGAATCTTTCTCATGCACACTTTGTGAAAAAGCCGTTGTTACACGATCATTTTTCTTATTTATGTACTTAAATAAGTACTTTATCGATTTGGCTTGATTGCACCATTCAACATTAATATGTGCACCATATTTCAGTAGCAAATATCTATTGTGTGGCACCACATACCTGTTATCCAAATAAATATCCTCTCTCTCAATAGTTCTTCCATTCTCCCTTCTTCTATAAATTGGATATCCATCTTCATCAACTGTAGTGTTTACTACAAACTTCTTTGAAAAATGTTTTGAACATCGACCATTATGCATGCATGGAGATGTTTTTCTAGCAAAACTGCACGGGCCATGCATCATGAATTTTTCCACAGCCTTGTAGTAATCAGGATCAATATTTTCATCCAAAATTTCAGTAGAAATTATTTTATCAATGTCTCTCACATTTGGGCATTTATTATGAAGAAACAACAATATGTGCGCATGAGATAACCCTCTTTTTTAGAATTCTACAGTATATATCACTACATAAAAAATAATACATTATATATAATTTTAACTAACTAATACAACAATACATATAGTTAGAATTAGAAATGTAAGATAATAAATGAAAAAAATAATGAAAATTCTTAGTAAGAAGAACTTGTAAATAAAGATTAATAGTTTATGTACTGAGTAATACATGTTTTGTGATTAAAATTTATTATTGTAAAAGTGATTATCATGAAAAAGGTATTCTATACCTGATTTAACTGCTCCAAATATTTGCTTCTCTTTCAAATCCTTTATTAAATGATCTAACTTCATTTTGAACACCCTAGATAAAATGTTCGGACGATTTTCTGGTTGTAAGCCTCTAATCTTTAAGAATCTGATTATCTCAGGCCATTTTGGATTGCAAGTAAATGTAATGAAAAGATCTGGATATCCAGCCCATTTGCAAATTGCCATAGCATCTTGATAATTTTGAATCATGTATCTTGCACCTCCTGTGAAGTTTGATGATAAAATTACCTTTTTACCATGAGAAGAAGGATTTATCTCTCCATGTAAAACAGCATCTTCTAATCCTTTATACATTGCAACACACAATTGTTTTTGATGAGTTCTAATATACTTCAACCTGGATGATTCAATCATTGTAAATGTATCTACCAAGAATTGTTGGAACAATCTCTTTGCATTTATAATTGTTGGTACTTCATCATTCCTCTCTTGAATTTTGTATGAAAAAAATTCACGCATGCTAACAAATTTTCTTCCCCGGCTTTATTCATCTTTTCCATTCAAAAGATGTCCTCCCTATATTCATCTTCACTGTATGAAAAAAGTAATGGATATTGTAGAGATAAATATGCAACATTCAACTCCCTAATTCTTTGAAGTTGTCTAGTTTGGGTTTTAAGAACAATGTCTCTATCATATCTTGATACTTCAAAATCTCCAACCACTAAAGCTGCAACCTCTAAAATAGATAGTAAATTGTATCTTCTGCCAGCATAGTTTCGCTTTCCAATCAGTCTAAGTCTAACATTAGAGTGAGTATCTTCTTGAAATCTATCTCTTACCATTCTGAATGATTTTGTCAAAGTATTTTGCTCATCAAGCATTTGCTTCAAATCATGAACAATTTCAGCATGAAAATGATTTATGCTTTCACCCCGACTGAATAAGAACAGATGGTATAAAATTATTTCATGTTAGTTATTTTATTAGAGTATTCATAAATTTTATAAAAAAGGAATTATTCAATACTAACCTCAAAGCTTGAATTCTATTCTGTACTTCATTTTCTGTATCATAGATATATAATTGTGCAAATTTTAGAGTGGATACTTGGGGGGAAATAAACTACCAATTTGATGATAGTTTTGTCCAGAAAGTTTGAATGTTTTTGGTCCCCTTTTTCGTTTAATAGAATTATCAACTTTTCCTCTCATTGACGTAAATGAGAACATTGAATTATAAGTTCTAATATTATCTTTGAACATTTTACTTTTTGGACCTGCATAATTAAAATTTCATAAATTGATATGATTCTTATATTTGTTAGTATTATTTAAAATTGAAAAAAAAATTGTTACCTGATCCAAATAATAACTGTCTTAAAATTAGAGGACACACTTTTGATTTTGCTAATTTTATCTTACCATGAAGACAACACAAAGAGAATTTCGATCTTTTAGATTTTATTTTCTTGTTGATCCTTTCTTCATATCAAAAGTAAGCACCACAATGCTCACATTCATAAGTTGGATCTCTTATATCCCAGTAATCTGTTAAAAATATAGATAAATATAAAATTGTTTGAACTATTAAGTTTTGTTCACATTATTTTTTGCTTATAAAGGATAATATTAAATATACATACCTTTGTTATCAATACTTGCATATCCTTCATTAACCTCTATAAAGTAAAATATTAAAATCGTAGAAATCCACTTTATATAAATAGTATTTGTTTGTGAATACATTTTTATTTTTTGATTCAAGACATACCTTCATACTCATCTTCATCTTCACCCATATTATTAGATGCTGCACTTGTATTGAGATAACATTATTTTAAGAATTCAAACAATTAAATCATATTTTAATCTTAATTTAAGAATATGTATGACAAAAATATTGATTAGTAAAGACAAACCTGGTACATCACTATCACTACTGACACCTTCATCTGCAATTTATATGTTGTAAAAGAATATATTCAGTATTTTAGCGTTTTATTAAATAATGTTAATTTTAGTAATCTTGTAGTAAAGATAGCTCAATTATACCTTGAAAAATATGATTTGGCTGCGTACTTGAAGTCGATGCCAAATATCGCATATCATGTACTTGTGTTAGATAATGATACTGTTGTTTCAATGTATTAGCATGATCTAACCTCTTCATGGATGTAATATGTGATGCATAGGAACTTTGATGATATGTTGTATCTATTAAAGGCTTTTTTCCTTTCCTTTCCCTTTACCTAAAACATTTTCTTTAAAATGGTAGTATCAATAAAATAAGAATAAATACTATTATGCAAAAGGGATAATGTCAATAAATATATTAAGAAAATGTAATAGGCTTTTTTCCTTCCCTTTACCTAAAACATTCTCTTTGAAAATGGTAGTATCAATAAAACAGAATTCCTGTATGTACATAATTATGTTGAAAATAAATAAAAGTAATATTTAATGTACATCTTTGTCTCTTATGTATGGCATAAATTAAAGAAAATAAGAAAAAACAACAAATATTGATAAAGATCATACCATTATTGTTAGAGGAATATTTAGTCCATTTCTGTTGCCGTATACTTATTCTATTCTTCCTTGCAAGTTTCTTATCAATATCCATATCAATATTCATGGAATCTGAGTTTGGTATGATAAGGTATAGAGTAATATTGATAAAAAAAATAACAATTGAAAAAAACAGTGTGCTTGAAATAACAGTTGAAAAATTCTGTTGAGCAGTTGAAATGCCAGAGTGAAATGACAGGGTGGTTACAAAGTATACTTGATAAATTTTGTCAATCAGAAGATTTGAATGTTATATTTTATGTAAATTATATATTTTACCACAATTAAAATTATTAATGAAATAATAATAATTTTGCATAATAGAAAAAATCATGTATAGAATAGATGTTGAATTGTGGTAGTCTAATCATATTAAAGCAGGCTGATAAATAATTGTACGTTAATGAGTGGATTTAATATTTTATTTTTAAAATAAAATACTTTTTGGGCTGACGAAATTTACATATATGCATGGTCTGCTGCATAGACAAAATAAAAATATTATTATTTTTAAAATAATGTGATGAGTGGATTCAATATGTAGAGATAGGAAATAACTCTTAGCTTAATAATCATTCGAAAGGACAAATATTTCTGTATATTTCTATTTATTGTGTCATTATTTTGGTTTGAATAAATTTATATATATCTATAGTTTGCTGCAGGGTTCGAATTGGAACCTCCTTCAAGATCGGGTTCTAGTCAACCTGTGGCTTAACCCATAGGCAATGTACAGAGTTATGTCAGTGTTTCTAAACGTTTGTTTCATTTAATACGCCAACCATTCCCTCCTAATTATATGCACTCTTTACATAAGTGGTTATCCAATCTTCTAATGCTATTAATGTGGCACCTACGCATGCAAAAATTGATAGTAGTAAAATAACAGATGGAGTATAACATGAATCCGTGGAGCTTGAGAATAGTAACATCCTTTTAATGGGGTCAACAAATTCAGGTAATCTTTATAATTGTCACTGCTCTTATTGAGGTCTAAAATGTGGTAAAGAAGCATTTTAAAATAACATACCTTTGAAGTATGGAACTTTAGATTCTTCAATACAGAAATTCCCCTTCCCCTCTCACTTTTCTCCCGCTTTAATTTTTTTGTTTTATTTTTATTTTTTCAGAAGTTATGGTGAGGTGTTATTCACTTATAGTGGTTATATGATGCATTCATTATCCGCTTCATAATGTCAAATAACTCTATACATGTTCACTGATATGTAGATAATATTTGACTTTGTATTTAAAGTTTAAAGTCATTTGGGCATTTGAATTCATTTCATGATCTTGAAACTTCAGTTTCACCTGATCTGAAGTTTGGGCATTTGAATTCAAGGACCCCATGGTGCTGAGTGTGACTCAAAAACTCTTTCAAACTGCAGCTTTATCACATGCTAAAAGAGTTTGAGGTAATAACTATGACAGAGATGTAGGGAGGAGTGAGGCGAAAATGTTACTCCCAATTGACACATAAACCTGTCAACTCTTGTCCACACTCTCCAACTGGAACTTGGTTTGATCCTTTACTTTTGATTTAGATTTGATCCTAATACTTTTGATTCAGATTTGATCATATACACTCTTGTCTAATGATGGAGTCGTATTTCATGATCTAATGAATTATATATTTTCCTGCTGTTTTTTAGGGCCGGGAGTGTAATATATGGCAACAAAGAAGAGGGCATGGTTAGGGTGAGAACATTTAAAAATGGAAAGATCTGGTCTCAGGAGATGGACTTCTTGAACATGATGATAAATGCACTCCAATATCCGGAGATGTTCGAAACCACTGGGCAGGCTGCTCTCTCTTGTAGGCCTTGTTTGTGAAGGAACATAATGCCATATGTGCTATGCTGAAAATAGGTTAATGAAGTACCGAAGATTCTCTTTTCTATGGTCATATTTGCTGAATGGAAATGAGAAGTTTAATTGTGGATGAAAATGAGCATGTATTCTAAAATTTTACAGTTAGTCATGCTAATTTTGTACCTAAATGAACTTTTGCTTAAAAATCTGATTTTTTTCTCAGGAACATTATCCTGAATTTGATGATGAAAAGCTGTACCGGCATGCAAGATTGATAACTTCAGCAGTCATTGATAAAATCCACACGATTAATTTTTCGATTAAAATTGTTAAGACTGATACTCTCAAAGCAGGAATGAGGGTCAACTGGTAAGCCCACTGCTGTTAGTACTTGATAAAATCTATGTCATCAAACTTGTGTCTTGATCCCTAAAAAGTAATGCACTTTTGATTGATCTGACACGGGTGCTGCATCATTTTTTGGAGGATACCAGCAAAGATAGTGCAAAAAACATGGGGGAGGATAAAGTACTGAATGGATATTACCCCCAAGCTATCTGCTATAACTGTTGTTGAACTAACAAATAGCTCCCGATTTTTATTTTTCAATGAGTTGTCATGATAAACCAAAATATTGTGCATCATGCTTGTCTTGTCTCAGTTGATTTCTTGATTTCTTAATCAACCAAAATCTGCTTGATTTCTTTGAATCATAGAGGGTAAACATCTTGCAATATCTATAATTTTGTCACGTTTGCGGACATCATTTTCATTGTTTCAAAAATTCTCTTGTACAATTTGAATTTTTTTTTGTAAATAGTCTCATTTTCTATAACATCTAGCCACTTAATGGAGAAGGATACTATGACCATTGTTGTCCCCCAAACTTATGTTATAGCTCATGTGGTATCAAACATTGGAAAGAGTTGCAGGTCCCTCTATTGTCATTTGCAGCCACAGACCCCACTCTTTCTTCGCTTCAGTACCAATTTTTTGTTAGAATTTCCCCAATTATAAGTTTCAGAGGGAAGTAATAGCTGATATGGTTTACTTTTATTTTTCTAACTATAGGAAAGCCTAGATTTGGTTCAAACCTACATATATTTATTATACTATGCCTATCATGAAAATTTATAGGTTATAGTAGCATATTTGATATGATTGAACAATTGTCTACTCCGCATTAATTTTATTTTCTTTTGATTTGTCAGCTATCATGAAGGCTTTAAGTAATGGTGGAAGTTGGAAATTTTGAAATGAATAGTCTTGAATGCTATTTTTGTCAGAAAATTAACAGTTAACAGGTACAAATTAAAATTTAATATAAATATTACTTTCTGTTTATTATAAATATTACTTTCAGTACTTATGCCTTTTTGTACAAAGTGGAAGAAATTCTTAAGATGTGAAACACAATTTACATAGGTGAGAACATACATTTATTTCTCAAGAGTTAATAAACATAATAAGATTAACAAACTTATTAGGATACAAATCCCTAAATATGAAATCCACAATATCTAATTATTATCTAGATTACTATTTATATGCTAAAGTACAGAAATAATATGACAAAAGTCATTTAAATGCAGCAAATGATGGCTTCTTTTTCTTTTTAAAACATCTGCGAACTTTGTTGCTTGAGTGATGATATTTGGCATCTTCATCATCTATGATTGATTTACCCTTTTTTGATGATCCAATCCTTTTTACAAACGTCTTCAATGGAGTTAACATGTCAGTGTCAAACATGGATTCCTATTGAAAATAAAAAATTCGAAAGTTATATAGAATAATATATAATAAAGATTTTTCATAGGTATTTAGCAAATACTATATTTATCAATATGTAAAAGTAAATTAAATATGTAATTACTTTGAATTCCTTTTCTTCAACTGAAACTTGACTATTGAATTTTTGGTCCTTTACAACATAGTATAAAAATAAAATAAAACATAAGTATAAAAATACTTGTAAATAAGAAGTTTCTGATAAGAAGTTTCTAAGGAAAGTTCACATACAGAGTATATATCTGATTCTTTAGGAAAATATTTCTTGATCAATTCTTCATCATCTAAAATCTTAACAACACTATAAACCTCATCGTGGTTATGAATATTTTCTCTCTTGACAATCACCTTAAAAATAAATTTTCTTAGTAGAATATTATTCAGTTCCGTCGGATAAAAAGGGACATCATCATTGGCAGTATTCTAAAATGATATATTTGTTAGTATTTAAATAACGAATGTTTGTATTGTAATTTATATAGTATATATATATATATATATATATATATGTATGTATAAATATATATACCTAAATTAATCCTTCCTTCAATTCACTTGAGGACTTGCCAATTAGAGAAGTCGCATCAGTGTCCCATATGATCAATGAAGTAGATCCAGTATCGTCCATGACCGTAACTTGAATCCTGTACCTAAATAGTATTGTTTTTCCTTATATAAAGTTGTGTTTTAATTATGAAATAAAAAAATTATATGTTTACCTGGAAATAGAAAGGGGATCTTCATGATTGCATATTATGTTTGTGCAAAAATAAGTGTTTTCCACTTTTTTTGTCTTCTTACGACACTTGGTGCATCCAGTATAAGACTATCCATTGGCTAGGTTTAACAATTCAATAGTGGCAACTATACAACAATGAGAACCTTTCAGTTTATTTGTTAATAAAAAATATAAATTGGTAAGCATATATATATGAAACATGGGAACATGTCATACATAATATACCGTAAAGGGTTTACTAACTTCCATAATCTCCGACAATTCAGATATTGTCTTGACTTCAATTGTGCCTTTATATAATTCATCTGATACAGAGGAAGCTTGATGAGAGATGTTACTGATGGTACTTGTTACTCTATCTGACTTGCTATCACGAACAAAAAGTAATCTGTATATGTAACTCAATAAATTATTGTGTTATTTGAGAAACATATATATATATATATATATATATATATATATATATGACGGTAAAATGTATAAAATACCATTTTTTAAACTCAGCATCAGTGGGATTGATCCAAAGCTTGGAGGCGTTCTAAGTATTTCGCACAGTATAGGCATCTGTCAAAAATTTTAAATTTAGGTACGATATTCTAATTTTATAATAAGTAGATAGATGTAATTAAAAAATATTACCTTGAAATTTATGTGCTTGCATAAGTTGCATAGCAACAACAATTGTTTGGTTGTCAGAACTTAGAAGTTGTGGCACAATTTGATCGACAAATTTGCCCCAAAACGTTGCCGATATTTTGTTGTTTCTGAAAAATATTTTTAAAAATTAATGTAAAAATAACAATATAATTAGATAAATACTCTCAGAGTGTGTTTTCTTACTCATCATCTGCTAGATCGATATTAATGAACTTTCTAGAATTGCCTTCCATATTGTGAGTTTGTATCTGATCGAAATTTACAATTTTCTCAATAATGTCTATAAAATCAAAATATGTTATATTAGTATTACTGTGATTCTTAAATATGAAA
Source organism: Capsicum annuum (assembly GCF_002878395.1). Taxonomy (NCBI): domain Eukaryota; kingdom Viridiplantae; phylum Streptophyta; class Magnoliopsida; order Solanales; family Solanaceae; genus Capsicum; species Capsicum annuum. The sequence continues at coordinate 134,757,604 of NC_061112.1, read as the reverse complement.
AAGTTTAGGGTAATTAATTTCTTACCAAATAATTCTGTTTCGTCAACAGAAATCTTATTTATCAAATATGTGAAAGGCCGGAAGTGAAACAACGTCAACGGAAAAGATGGATCAGAAAGTGTAACTTCAGTTACACATGATCTTAGAGTAAAATTAAGCTTTAATTTATTAATTGTGGGTCGAAATTTGAAAGTATTTTTGCAAACAATAAAGTTCTGCATAAAATATAATCCATGCTCTTTGATTTCTGATTTAAATTGTTTAAGCACTGAACAACTAATAGAAGCCTGTATCCTATCACCCTGAAAACAGAGAAAAACCAAGAGAAATTGTAAACATTAATAAATTGTAACATTTTGAAACAGTAGAATAAGGTTCTAAATAAAGTTAAACATTCTGTGTAAAAATAATATGAACAATTGTAAAAAAATAATAATACTTTTTTATCCTGAAGTACCATTTCAATTGAGTAAACAGAGTCCGGATTAAAGCGATCTTTTACTTCCTCAAGCCGAACAACCATGACTTTCAACTTCCAATTCATTTTTGTGATTGTTATGTCGTTTATGAAGTCTGGCATTTTTGATAAAGTATGAAGGTATATGTAGATTATGATAAGGATTAAATGAATTGAAGTAGCTTACAAAGAAATCATTGAATTGTGGTAAGGATTGAAATATTAGAAGTTTATGAAGGAATCGGTGGTTACAATAATATTTGAAGCTTTCTTAGAGCGTGGTAAGAAAAGAGTTGTAGTGGTAAATGAAAGAATCAATGGTTTCAATAGAATATGAATTTAATTTATAGATGAAGGGAAAGAAAAAAATCGTCAGTTAAAAATTAACGATAAGAAGGAATGCAGTTTTGTATACGTAGGAAACCACAGGACAGTCATGGATAAATAAGATGATAAAAGAGTTATAATTAAATTGATTTATTGAAATAAAACAATTATCTATAAATTAATTTACATATTTGCAACCTTAGTACTTACTGAAATAAAAGAATTTATGCTATAAATGATATTAAAATATATTTATCTGTGTGGAAACAAAATTTTTAAAAGATAATATAATAATATAAATTTCTAACATATTTCTGTATTTTCAATTCAATGCAGATGAACATTATATATGATGGCATATGGTTTAATTAGGTTTCATCAAAAGCTCAAGGCATCAAAATCTGCATTTGGCTATAGTGATGCCAAAATACTCAAATTATAAGCAATTTATGTGATATAAACAGTGTATATTTCTTTTTGTAAGTTGTAGTTAAAAATACTCGAACAAAACCTTGTTTAGTTTGTGTTTGTTTTTTGCCGTAATAAGGGGCAAAATGAAAGAGCTTGGCATTGTGGAATTGTTTCAATATAAAACTGAATTTGAATTTAACAGTTTTTTGTGGATAGTTTATGGAAGTTGATAAAAGTTCAAAAAAAAATCTATCCGTTTAGTTATTGTTTCAAAATGTAGTTTATGGAAGTTCATAAAAGTTAAAAAAAAAATACATCCGTTTAGTTATTCTTTCAAAATTAACTGTTTCAATTTAAAAATAAAAATAAAATTAAAATAACTAAAAGGGATATTTTAATTTATGACACTTGGACGAATTAAATTATGTTATTTGGGTGAATGAGAGGGCTGCATCCTCTGTTATTAATAATATATAGATTCTATATTTTCTGATTGGTTAGGTTACATTTCGTTTTCTTTGAAATTGGTTCGAGATGATTTCATTTCACATCGAGATCTGAAAATATAAGGCAGGAACTGTATTTAGGTTTGTAAATTAACTCATCTATGTGCACCTTTTCTGGTTTCTTGTGTATGTCCACTCATTACAGGGAAATTTAGCCTGCAAGTTTCCATCTATGGCATAGTTGGACTATTAATGAGTATCTCTTCGATTTATGCCTACAGTTTGGAGGGAATTTTGTATGTGAAATTAGTAGACAATGAATCCTCATGATTGTTAAAGTTAGTAGATACAAATAAAAATTAGCTCTTCTTATTTTGTTAACAATTGAATAGTGCATTTAGAGAATATAACCTTGGTGCTGAATGTGAGTTATCTGATTCTTAATACAGTGAATGGTCTCACTATTGACAATCTTCATTGGTTTGTGATTTAAAATTCATGAGAGTTCATTAACATAGCCTAAGATAGGGTGGGATCTAAATCCTTTACGTGCCTAAGTTTGAGATTTTTCCTACTTCCATTTCTACTCAATCTTCTGTACTCATTTTTTTAGTCCTTTTCTTTTTTGGTTTCTTTTGAAATTTTCTTGTGACTCTTAATTTTGTTCATCACTAGTAAGTGGAGAGCGAGAATGAACTTATGCCTCATCCAAATTTTACTTTTGCCCTGCATTTGTTACCTTCTTGTACTCTCCGTGATGAGCATATTTATTCAGCACTTCACTGAAACTAAACAACGTCAAATGCCTTATTTTATTCTTACCTTTCTGCTATTTTGAAGAATTACTTTCCCATTCGATATTTTGCGTGTGAGTTTTACTCTCTCCTTTGCCGGTAGTTTCTCCCAATTTCTTCTACACAAGTGAATTTTTCCACAGGTTGTTGATGTTCTTCCTCTTTCTCTATGTCCATTAATACGAAAGCATGATTATACAGCTTGAATGTTTTGCTACTGATTAGAAAAAAATTGTAATGTATATTGCTTTGGGTCTTAAGAAATTAATTAGAGAAGAGGGTAAGAATGTTTATGTTCTACTGGTCTTACAGACTTAATTTGATACTTTGAAATGTTTAGTTTACCTTTTTCAAATTATGAACTGCTAATGTGAACCTATGATCACAAAATGTGTTGGCATTATTTGAATGTTAAAATATGATCAATGGTGAGGTTCCAATATCTCTTCGATTATTAGTACAACCTCAAAATCCCCTTGAAATGTTATGTCCCAGTGCTAGCTACCTGATTCTACACTTTTGAGCCTTCGAGATTTCTTCTGAGGGAAGAGATATCCAGCCAGATATTGCCCACTTGTAATATGCCAAGTAATATGGAATTGAAAGAGTAATTAAGAGAGGAAAAAAACTATGCCAAATTCCGAATAGAAGACCTCTATCGGAAAAACTCTCAAGCTCGGTATCGCCAAAATTGAAGCTCTAAACTTGATAGACTGCTTTCGTCGATAATAGGGAAATTCCAAAATCCAAAATCCTCGAACAGAGAACCCCAATGACGAATAAACCCAATCAGTGTCCCGCAATCGCCATCCGAACAGATTTCAAACCAATAAGAAAACAACAAAATGAAACCCAAAACTAAATGTTGAATTGACTTTTCTCGAAAGATCCAAAACACTATATCGATAATAATTCTCCAAAAGAAAAAAAAATAGACAAACCCGAAGCACCTTTAAAATCCGATAGACAACTGACCCCGATCGAAATTCTATGTCGCTTTCAAGTATTATTCGATTAAATGAGATAAAATCAGCACCGGAACCTCGAATCGAATCTCAATCGAAAAAATCCATCTTTGGTATCAAGGAATTGCGACCTAAATAGATCCAAAATCTAACGGAAAACCTTAATCCGAACCCCCTAAATCTCAGATTTTCAAACCAATCATAGAAAACTTCGATGGAATCAGAATAGGGTCGCCGTCTATGCCTCACCAGAGCTTCGGCAGATCGCACAGTTAACGAAAATGACGTTTCCCGGCCATATTTCACCGAAAAAGATCAGAAAAACAAGGGTGGGTTTGGAGTCCGTTGAACACTGGTCCCCGGTGGTATTATTTTTTTTTTTGATCGGTTTCCGATGAAGTGATGGCAACAAACACACACACAAAAAAAATGATTAGAGGTATTTTTTGATGGAAGATTCAGTCCAGTTTTCGGTGGAAATTCACCGAAAACAGTCAGATGCCTACTTCCCTTCCCCTATCTCACTCGATTTTTGCTTTCGATTCTCACGATTTTGACCTCCCTTTTCTGATCGGGTGCGTGTGGCGGTGATTATACATGGAGAAGAGGGTGATTTGTGGGCTTCTCATCTGTACCTATGTGTTTATGAATGAAAGAAGAAGGATCTTCCAATGAAAAATCCTTTTTTCTTGTTTCTTCCAAAAATAGCGTGCGTATTGATGATGGAGTAGCGTGTTCTGTAGGTGAATGGAAATTTCAGTGATGATGTAGTATAGAATCTGTGCCTCTTTTTCTTGTGATGTCAAGAATTGTGTGAAGATAAAAAAAAATGGCCTCCCTCTTTTCTTTTGGTTGCTGATATATATGGATGATGATGATGATAATATGGTTAAAAAAATATGTAAAAAGGGTGGGGGGTAGGGTATGGGTAGGGTAAGGTAGTGGGGTGGTGAGGTGGGGTAGGGTATGGGTTGTTAGAATGGATAAAATTTGTTATCAATTTTCTTAGAGTTGGTTGTTTTGTCCTTTTGTGTGGAGGTTATTATATGGGGTAGTACACATGGTAAGACGAGGGTAAAAATGGATAACTTGGGTCTTTGGGAGGGATAAAATTAGGCGTCTACATTATGCCCCCTTTGAATGTAAACGCGCAGTGTTTTCAGACAAAGAAGTAGACAACAAGATAGAATTTTGTCCCGACTATTATTCAAAGGAAGAAACAGAGAGAAGAAGAACAACTGAGTTCTGACTTATGAAATCCTACCCACCCAAGTTATGGAGGAATTAAGTGACGGGTATTTCAAAAGATTTGAAAAAGAGGGACAATACCGATTTGGAGAGTCGAGTGAGGTTCCGTCGAGGTTCCGGTCCGCGACTCTGTTATTACATCAAAAATGAAAATTACAAGTTGAAACATAAATGAAATTACAAAATCCTATCTAACAACTTCTGTTGGTTCTTGACTTGACTTTCATCACCCTATTCTTCAGACGGGCTCCTGACTTGCAATTTCTTTCACGTTGTTGCTTGGCTTTCAATTACTTTGCTTTGTTCTCCCGGTGGGCTCCGGACTTGCTATTTCATCACCCTGTTCTTCAGGCGGGCTCCTAATTTGCTATTTCATCACCCTGTTCTCCAGGCGGGCTCCTGACTTACTATTTCATTACCCTGTTCTTCAGGCGGGCTCCTGACTTGTTATTTCATCACCCTATTCTTCAGGCCGGCTCCTGAAACCTAAAATTAAAACTAGAACGAAAATTATCCCAAACAAGAATTATAATGAAGTAGTATTTCATTTTTGAAAGCGTTGTCCCATTTTCCAGGAGGGTCTTGAACAGAAAGTAAAGTTCCATTTTTCAGGAGGGTCCTGAATTGAAAGTAAAATCCCATTTTTCAGGAGGGTCCTGAACATAAAGTAAAATCCCATTTTTCAGGAGGGTCCTGAACATAAAGTAAAATCTCATTTTTTCAGGAGGGTCCTGAACAGCAAGTAAAATTTCATTTTTCAAGAGGGTCCTGAACATAAAGTAAAATCCCATTTTTTCAGGAGGGTCCTGAACATCAAGTAAAAATCCCATTTTTCAGGAGGGTCCTGAACATAAAGTAAAATTTCATTTTTCAGGAGGGTCCTGAACAAAAATTAAAATCCCATTTTTCAGGAGGGTCCTGAACATAAAGTGAAATCCCATTTTTAAGGAGGGTCCTGAACATAATGTAAAATCCCATTTTTCAGGAGGGTCCTGAACATGAAGTAAAATCCCATTTTTCAGGAAGGTCCTGAACATGAAGTAAAATCTCATTTTTCAGGAGGGTCCTGAACATAAAGTAAAATCCCATGGATGTGCCTTTCCAATGGTAGCTAAATTAAGTGAAGCGAATTTGCCCCTATTTCAACAAAGAAAATTTGTCAGTTAAAAACCTAGTGGTGGGTTGCAGATCTTGGATTCTCAGGTATCTGCCCCAGCAATTGTTCCTTTCATCTTTGCTCCAAATCACTAACACTCGCCCTGTCTTGCCGCATCATTGACCCGGACCCATATTGAGGGAAATGAGCTCTGACTCAAACAACGGGTTTCCATTTTACCATGCCCCTGAGGTGCACTCTTTTCCCAAATCTGAATGTTTTCTATGAATCCAATAGCCTGTCGGTTGATAGACTTCCTTTGCTTCATGTTGAATTACGATCATATTTCTTCTTGTGCTGTTCCTTGGCTTTTCCTCATATAATTGGAAAGACTGGTAGTAAATTTTGAAATCCTTTCTCGCTTGTTTTGACACAGAATTGACTTAAAATGTAAAGAAATGATGGGGACTTTTATTTTTGATAAATGACATAAAAAGACAAAAAGCATGAATAGGTAAATTAAAGAAAAGGGCAATGTCCCATATTCAAAAAGAAAACTTATCTGAATATAACAACCAACTCCAATGAGTATGACATGCATTTTGGATTGAGCTGCCTGATCTTTCTATCCAAAATTCCCATTTGTTGTTGAGTTCATGCCTTTGCTGCTGAGCCGCTACTTCAAATCCATTGGACTCATACATCACATTTGACTGACGACATCTTAAAAGACTTTTGCCAACAAATCTCTTTCTTTTCCCTTTTCGCTTTTCTCTTGAACTCTCCATCGCCTTACGGTGCCCGTGAGGGTTTTCACCAATAAGACTCTCTCATTGTTATTTCTCTCAACTCACCATCGCCTTATGGTGCCTGCAAAGGTTTTCACCAATAAGACTCTCTCATTTTCATTTTCTCTCAACTCACCATTCATTTTCTCTCAAATCACCATCGCCTTATGGTGCCTGCAAAGGTTTTCACCAATAAGACTCTCTCATTTTTATTTCTTTCCTGATTTCTTATGCTGAGGGAGACAAGCGGTACTTCACACTGTATCATCATATCCATTGCATGCTTAGCCTTAACATTATCAAAAATTGATCCGAAGGGCTTTATTTGGTTGTAACTTGGTTTTTGGTTAAGGTTAGAAAAGATGGTAAGAGGCTCAAACGATACTTGAAGTGGGGGTGGGACTTACAACTTTTGGAATCGACTCAAACAACTCATTAACTTATGCCCCAGTTTTGTTGACTGGGTGAATCTTAGATCTTTATTTGGTTGGACCGAGCCCGAAATTGGGCAGCCTACGTATCTCACTCCCGAGAGAGGAGAATCAGGTCAGACGTAGTTCTATCAGCTTGTTCTTTGTTTTGATTGATTTTTTTTTGAACTCTTTCTTTTATTCTTATTTTCTCGACATTTATTTTTGACTCTATTTTGATTCCAAAAGAGGGATATGAAAGAGAAAAAAAAATAAAACGAAGCTCAAATGGGTAAACAAGGGATGACACAATGTTTGGATAGAAGAATAAAATGTCTTCATCATATCAATCTTCAAAAATGCAAGTACTAAACATGCAATAAACTCAACAAAGGATCAAATATCATACATAGTATCTTTTGACCGCATCAGCATTGATAGCCATTTCTGCCATTTTGCCTTCAATATCTGTCAAATATAAGGCTCCATTGGGCAACACTTTCTTCACAACGAAGGGACCTTGCCAGTTAGGGGAGAACTTGCCTTTCGCTTCACCCTGGTGAGGAAGGATACGCCTCAATACCAACTGACCAACTTCAAAATTCCTGGGACGGACCTTTTTGTTATACGCTCGAGCCATCCTCCTCTGATACAGCTGGTCATGACACACAGACGTTAGCCTTTTTTTCTCAATCAAACTTAAATGTTCCAGCCGGGTTTTTACCCATTCATCATCATCAATCTCTGCTTCTACAATGACTCGAAGAGAGGGAATTTCAACTTCTGCAGGGATGACCACTTCTGTCCCATACACTAATAAATATGGAGTTGCCCCTGTTGAAGTGCGAACAGTGGTGCGATAACCTAGCAATGGAAACGACAACTTTTCATGCCACTGTCTAGACCCTTGTACCATTTTTCGCAGTATCTTTTTTATATTCTTATTGGCGGCTTCTACAGCACCATTGGCCTTTTGGCGATATGGAGTAGAATTTCGATGCGCGATCTTAAAATGTTGACATACTTCTTGCATCAAATGACTATTGAGATTGGCAGCATTGTCTGTAATGATCATCTTAGGAATTCCAAATCTACAAATGATATTGGCATGAATAAAATCTACTACCGCTTTCTTTGTCACTAACTTGAAAGTTACTGCTTCTACCCACTTTGTGAAGTAGTCAATGGCTACCAAAATGAATCTATGCCCATTTGATGTCTTCGGTTCAATCGGTCCAATCACATCCATTCCCCAAGCCACGAACGGCCATAACGCAGCCATTGCATGTAACTCAACAGGAGGAGAACGTATCAGATCACTGTGTACCTGACATTGATGACACTTTCGAACAAATTGAATAGAATCTCTTTCCATAGTAAGCCAGTAATAACCTGCCCGAAGAATCTTCTTTGACAAGACATGACTGTTCATATGAGACCCGCATACTCCAGAATGTATTTCAACCATGATTGCTGAGGCTTCTTTTGCGTCTACATACCTTAAAAGTCCCAGATCTGGGGTTCTCTTATATAAGATTCCCCCACTTAGGAAAAATCCGCTAGCCAAACGCCTAATAGCCCTCTTTTGATCGTTGGTGGCATATGATGGGTATTCTCCTGACTGAATGTACCACTTGATATCTAAGAACCAAGGTTCTCCATCGAGCTCTTCTTCAACTGCATTATAGTAAACATGCTAATCATGACTCTGTATATGCACTGGATCGATATAAGTTTTATCAGGATGTTGGAGCATTGAAGACAGAGTGGCTAAAGTATCAGCAATTTCATTATGAATCCTTGGAATATGGCTAAATTTCACTAACACAAACCGTTGACATAGCTCCTGCAAGCATTGTCGATACGGGATGAGCTTCAAATCTCGCTTCTCCCAATTGCCTTGAATTTGATGGATGAGCAAATCCGAATCTCCCAACACCAATAATTCTTGGACTCCCATATCAATAGCTAACCTCAAACCAAGAATGCAGACTTCATGCTCTGCCATATTGTTAGTACAGTAGAATCGAAGTTGTGCTGTTACCAAAAAATGTTGTCCCGATTCAGAGATAAGAACCGAACCTATTCCAACTCCTTTCATATTGACAGCTCCATCGAAGAATAACCTCCAACCTGGATCAGCATCTATAACAACTTCATCGATACACGACACTTCTTCGTCAGGAAAATATGTCTTTAATGGCTCGTACTCTTCATCGATGGTATTCTCAGCAAGATGATCTGCCAAGGCTTGGGCTTTCATGGCGGTTCGAGTCACATATACAATGTCAAATTCGGTAAGCAATATTTGCCACTTTGCCAATCGACCCGTTGGCATAGGCTTCTGAAAGATATACTTCAAAGGATCCATGCGGGAGATGAGATAAGTAGTATAGGATGAGAGATAGTGCTTCAACTTCTGTGCTACCCAAGTTAGGGCACAACACGTCTTTTCAAGAAGAGTATACCTGGCCTCATATGCGGTGAACTTCTTGCTAAGATAATAAATAGCCTGCTTCTTTTTGCCTGTGACATCATGTTGACCCAGGACACAACCGAAGGAATCGTCCATGAATGATAAATATAAGATCAAAGGCCTACCAGGCTCTGGGGGTACCAGCACGGGCGGATTGGACAAATATCTTTTGATTCGATTAAATGCTTCCTGACATTCTTCAGTCCATTTTACCGCAGCACTCTTTTTCAGCAACTTGAATATGGGCTCACAAGTGGTCGTGAGTTGAGCAATAAACCTGCTAATGTAGTTCAGTTTACCAAGCAAACTCATCACCTTCGTTCTATTCTTGGGCGGGGGCAAATCCTGAATGGCTTTGATTTTCGAGGGATCCAATTCAATTCCCCGACGGCTGACTACAAACCCCAACAGATTTCCAGATGGAACTCCAAATACACATTTTACCGGGTTGAGTTTGAGATTATACCTGCGAAACCTTTCAAAGAACTTTCTTAAATCTTTAACATGGTCGGCCTGACTTTTTGACTTAATAATCACATCATCCACGTAGACCTCAATCTCCTTATGCATCATATCATGAAACATAGTGGTCATGGCTCTCATGTACGTTGCTCCAGCATTCTTTAAACCGAACGGCATCACTCGATAACAATAAGTTCCCCATGGTGTGATAAAAGATGTCTTCTCCGCATCTTCATCATCCATAATGATCTGGTGATATCCGGCATAGCAATCCACAAAAGAAGCGACCTCGTGTTTAGCACAATTGTCTAACAAAATATGAATGTTGGGTAGTGGAAAATCATTTTTTGGACTGGCTTTGTTCAAATCACGGTAATCAACACACACTCGAATTTTGCCATCTTTCTTTGGTACGGGAACAATATTGGATAACCACATGGGATGGCGAGCCACTCGAATTACTTTGGCTTCAAGTTGTTTCATGATTTCCTCTTTGATTTTAATACTTACATCTGTTTTAAACTTTCTCAACTTCTATTTGACGGGAGGGAATGCGGGATCAGTTGGCAATTTGTGAGCCACTAATTCAGTGCTTAAACCAGGCATATCATCATAAGACCATGCAAAAACATCCTTATAATCAATTAATGCTTGAATCATTCCATCTTTTAGCTGTGGCAAAACATGTACACTGATTTTAGTTTCCCTAATATCTTCTTGATCCCCTAGATTTATTGGCTCAGTCTCATTCAAATTAGGATTTGGTTTGTCTTCAAACTGTTCCAACTCTTTGCTTATTTCTTCTAGTGTTTTTTCTTCATCATATTTCCCATCCTGCTTCATTACATCCTGATTAGTTTGGATTTTAAGATCTGGCTGAAAATTCCGCATGCATGTCATGTCATTAGAATCAGCATAAAGAGAACTATGTAAAAAAAAAATATATTAGACACGAAACAAAAGAGACATTGCATTTTATTAAATAAAAGATAGAAAGGTTTAAACATAGATACCAACATAACATAAACAAACTAAAATCCAAATTACAACCCTGAAATAACTCGGATAAACAGAAAGAAAAACAAAATAAACTACCAAAACTCCCTCCTGACGGGGAGAGGAGTGACTTCCCAATTATTGAGCCGGACAGCTGGAGCTATGAATTGCGCGTCTGCCATACTGGTACCTTCTCCTGCTTCGACCATATCAACTTCAATAAAAAGGTTCTGGAAGTCATCAACCAATTCAACTTCAAATTCCACATGCTTCGTGACACCGCTCTTAACAAATGACTCACTGAGTAGTGGAATTGGGCGAGGGAGTGACCATGTTTCCTTTTTCCTTCCCTTGGCTTTCTTCAGATCTTCAGCTGTAGGCTCAAATCCCAGACCAAACGTGCTCACGTTCTCACTCAGATATATGGGATGAACTATACCGTGCAGAGATGCTCCCAAACCTTTTCCTGGCTCAAATCCGTATTTCCAAAGTTCACTCACCATCATGATAGAAGCAGAAGACAATTGTGGTCCCAGTATAGCCTGCCATTCAGGGATACGACTCACTGGCACTGTATCAAAAATTTGATAGACGAATGTCTCTTCTACGTTATTTGCTTCAATAAGAGACAAGGGAGAATCTTCGTAGGCTGACAAATCTCCTTCACCATGAATAACTACTTCTTGCCTGTCATGCTCAAACTTAATCATCTGGTGCAGCGTAGATGCAACCGCCTTGGCCTTGTGGATCCATGGCCTTCCCAACAACAGATTATAAGAGGATTCTACATTCAATACTTGAAACTCTATGGCGAACTCATCAGGACCTATGGTCAACATTAGTTCTATTTCGCCAATGAAATTTGATTTTGCACCATCGAAAGCCCTAACACATACATTGTTGGGCCTGATCCTGTCAGCACCAATATTCAACTTTTGCAAAGTAAAAATAGGGCAAATATTTGCACTTGAAACTCCATCAATCATAACATGAGTGATGTAGAAATCTTCACACTTCACTGTAATGTAAAGGCCCCGGTTATGCCCTGTACCTTCATCAGGCAATTCATCATCCGAAAAGCTGATCCGATTGACCTCAAAGATTTTTCCAACCATTTTCTCAAGATGGTTGATTGTAACCTCCCTTGGGACATATGCTTCATTTAACACCTTCAATAAAACATCACGATGCTCCTTGGAGTGCAACAACAAAGATAAAAGGGAAATTTGAGCAGGGGTTTTCTTCAGCTGGTCTAATATTGAATACTCTGGCAATTTCATCTTTTTCAAAAATTCTTTGGCTTCTTCTTCAGTGATAGGCTTTTTGATAGACGACGGTCCACTCAACGTTGGCTTGGATTTTCTTAAGCTTTCAGGCACGAAGCATCTTCCTGACCTAGTCATACCCCCTACCTCATCTACATCTTCAATAACTTCTTTCCCGTGATAGGTCATCACAGTCCGCCCATAATTCCAGGGAACTCTTTTCATATCAACTATCAGAGGTTGGGTCACCGGTTTGAGGACAATAGGCGCTTCCAGCGCTCCTTTCACCTCCAAGATGGGCTGACTCAGAGCTCCCACCACTGTCAACTTAGGTTTATCCTGGCTTAAATCAACATACCTTCTGGCATCTTGTACTGTGATCAGGGGTTTCTTTGTGTTTTCTAGGGCTTTATCTTCTCTCATTCCTTTCTGGCTCAATGACATTGCTTTCAAAGACTCCGCTACATTCATCGATTTCTCCTCAATGGTCTGTATCTTGACAATAGGCTTATAACCTTTCGAAGACTTTTTCCTATCATATATCAATTCTAACATATTGGCTTCAGCATGGGTTGGCAGCGGATTCTGGTTAATGTTTGGACCCTCCGGGGCCTGGACCAGCATCTGATTTGTGTCAATTAAATCTTGGATAGCCCTCTTTAAATGCCAGCATTTCTCAATATCATGGCTTGGCATATCAGAATAGTACACACAGCTTAAAGAATAATCGAGATTCCTTGGCGGTGGATTTGAAAGCCTTCCTTGAATTGGGCTCAAAACCTATCAAACAAGCTGGCATATGACTCCCCAAGAGGTGTGAATTGATTTTTGACCGCCTTCTCCTTCTTATACTCGGGCCTAGGCTGAAAACTGGGTTGGAGCGGTTTTGGTAATTTGGTGGAACGAAGGGGCAATTTTGTGGAGCTTGCGCGCGCCACTGCGGGTAAGAAGGGGTTTGGGCATATGGCTGCGCACTATGTACTGGGTACGGTGGTGGTGGAATAGAATACAAAGGGTTTTATGGAGGGTAGTAATAGTGGGGAGAAATATATGGAGCTTGGGTGTAGACTTGGGCTTGGGATTGGGGATAGGGGCGAGGTGGTCTTTTGGGATAGGAATGAGTTCCAGCTACGACAGTCGCCATGTCCTCTTTCTTCTTTCTACCTCCAAATGCACCAGATCCACCTTGAATTGCTTGTGTGGTAGCTTTTAATGCGGCAAAACTCACTATTCGGCCGGTCTTAATTTCATCCTCTATCATCTCCCCCATTTTGAGAACTTCCATAAAAGATTTTCCCATTGCCGAAAGTAAATGCTGAAAATAGGTCTCATCCTGTGCCTGAATGAAAACTTCTACCAACTTACTTTCTTTCATTGGAGGCTTTACTCTGGCGGCCTGTTCACGCCACTTTATCGCGTATTCCCTAAAACCTTTAGTGCTCTTCTTCTTCATATTGACTAAGGATTTTTCATCCGAAATCAGGTCGATGTTGTACTGAAAATGTTGAACAAATTCAGAAGCCAAATCACCCCAGCTGTTCCATTTATCGATATCTCGATCGATAAACCATTTTGAGGCCAGATCTGAAAGACTCTCGCCAAAGAAAGCCATGAACAGTTCTTCCTTTCCTCCTGCAGCCCTCAACTGGTTGCAATAACGTCTTAAGTGTGCCACAGGATCGTCGTGTCCTGCATACTTCTCGAACTTAGGCATCTTAAAACCGGGGGGAAGATTGATGTCTGGGAAAATGCACAGATCTTTATAAGAAACACTCCTGTAATCTCCGATCCCTTGCAGATTTCTCATAGCCTGCTCTAAACTCTTCAGTTTCCAGGCTATGATATCTTGTTCCTCTGTTGCGACAGGTTTCTCTGTATCAAATGGAAATGCAGGCGGCTGAGTGTACCCATACGGCTCATTCATTTGCAAGGTAGGCTCCGGGGCATAATACTGACCATCTGAAACCTTCAGTACTGGCTCACTGGAAGACCTAGGAAGCCTCATTGTGGGACACGCAGCATATATGGGAGTTTCATGTGGTGGCGGAGCCACGAATACTGGTGTGATCGGTGGCGCTGGCTGAGCAGCGGGTCTCGATTGGGGAGCTGCCAAGGGCACACTAGAACTGCCAGGATAATAATGTCGTGGAGTGAATCCTAGCGCGTGGTCGGGTGACTCAGTAGGAACAGAGAATTGCGCCTGAGAGAGCAGTGGGCAATTAGAGCTATTTCCAAGACCTTTAGGGAGCGGAGGAGGAGGCATTCCGCTGGCCCATGCCCATTGCAAATCTATCAGTTGTTGCCTGAGCCTTACTACCTCATCATTGTGTTCAGAACTTTCTTCCCTGTGATCCTGATTCGGGTCAATGAGCGAATTTTCAATCTCCCTGCTAGCCATGGCGAGCTTTGCTTTGGATCTGGTGAAGTATGGGTGACTAGCCAGAGTGCTGCAAACCTACCACTGTTTGTCTGAAAGAACATGCTCATCAAAGACGACATCCGTTAGGTTTAGGGCACACAACAAAAATGGGAATCACATTGGTAAAATTGCCCTAAATTCATGCTTATTTCTACCAACTTTTGAGGGTAGCGAGGTCATTTTAACATCATCCTGATTTTTGTCTACACTATTTTTTATCTACACTTATTATTATTTTTCTTTCCTTCTCTTTTCTCTCTTTTTTTTTTCTTCTCTTTTTTTTTCGTATCAATCTTTGTTCTCTTCTTTTCTCTTGTTATCTACCTTTATTTTATCATTCTTTATGGCTTTTGTTTTTCTTTAAAAGTGGAAAAATAATGAAAAACAACAAAACAAAATGATTAGATCGAACCCAAAAGTAGGTTGCCTACGTATCATGTTGTACATGAATCAGATCTTGCGTAGTTCGGACAGCATGTGCATAAACGCTACCCACCTTTTTTTCCGAAAATAAACAAACAAAGGAAAGACGTAACAATAAAACATTTTGAAGAAAGAAAACAACAAAAACGTACAAAAGTTTGAGACCACTTTAAAACTAAACAACAAATACGAAACAACATTATAGACCCCTAAGACGACACAGGTGAAATTACTAGTAAAGACTCTAATACCCAAAAACAACTTGACTTCGACTTAAAACCGACACCACCCTACAAAGACAGACACATAAAAGACTCAAACTGAATAAAGATAAGAAGTGGTTTTTCAGACTGGTGCTCTGCGTGATGACCCTGACTAATACGGACCTGCCTCTGAAGTTCTCTTTCTCCCATTTAAACTTTGTAGTATATCTTGTAAAGACACCCTGATACCGGGGAAGAAGCTTCGGGCTCGTATTCCTGCTTCATGAGGAGTGCACTTGGAAAGATTATTCTGCCACCTTTCTACCGTTTTGAACAAATCTGCTAGCTGAACCCTCAGTGTTTCCACTTTGGACCCTACACTTTCATCCTGATGATCGTCTACTATGCATTCTTCCTGTACTCTCCCTCTAAGCTGCGCTGGTAAGGGTAGATTGATTCCCCGAGGGATAGATTAAAGCCAGACCCCATATCCCTGAGTGTACCCCGAATTATCCAAACTTTCTTTGAGTGTGTCCACACCTAACTTTGTTTCATGCTTCCAAAGCTTCTCGTACTTGCTCTCACCTAAGGCTTGGTCCTTGAAGTACTCAATATCCTTCAGAAGATCCACTGCTGGTGGTACGTCCTGTAGCCTACCCTACTGGCGCATTACCTGAGAAGGATTGTATGGTCTAGTGTAATTGAGCCCTAACATAACTAAAGGGAATTGCGTCTGACAACCCAACAAGATTGTCTTCGGACGAAGCCACACATAGGTCCACAAAATGTTATCCCCGGTTCTTGATTCAAGAAATTCAATCCAACCCTCGACTCCCACGGGTAGCGAGAATTTGTCCAAACGCAACCTGGAATCCATGGCTTTCACTCGATTGGGAATACAATGATCTAACACGTCTGGTCTAACTAAAGAAGGTGCATGCAAGTGCTCCATCATCCATAACTGTAATATCAGGTTACTGCCCTCGAAAAATCTCCTTCCCCCCTTCACTTCGGTTAAAGCCTTATATATTTCTGTTAAAATCATGGGTATGAGAGTGAACCTGCCCTTTTGATTAATGCCCTTGTCGTTTTGATCTTTATGAAATAGGGCCAACACCACAGATTGCAAACGGGTATTAATACGTCTTTCTTCTAGTGGAAACACTAAAGTTCCTAGCAAAGCGAGGGTGAAGACTTCAAGAAGCTTTTTCTCCCACTTCTCCTTAGTCACATGAAATTCATCCCAAAAGCAATCAAAACCTTCCGAGGGCCCAAATCTATCGAACAAAAAATCTAGGGAAACCCACGAGTCACTTAAACAAACCAAACGGATACCCTTACTTTTTAAACTACAAGACTGCAAAAATCTCACGCCAGTATGATTTCGCGCTCGGATCATATCCTTCTCGATATAGGGCAAATGCAACAAACCGGATATTTCTGCCAAAGAAGGAGTCATTTCACATTCCCCAAACCTGAACACCAAACTACTTGGATCCTAAAAGGTCAACAAAGCCTCTATTAAATCTAGACGAGGGGTAACATGCAGAAGTTCCGTAAGATCACCTAATATTTTAACCAGTTTCTGTTGATCAACATAGTTAAACATTTCCCACCATTTGATTATCTTTTTAGGCACCTTGACAACCATTAGAACTCTAGACTTGGTGGACAAATCCATCCTGTAATAACACATAAGACGTTATCTCAAAAATTCGACAGGAGCAGAAGATTCCCAACCCTTGGGATTTTTGACGCAACATATGTCGATGGGACAGACCATATCCATGACTCCAATTTGCCGAACAGGAGTACTGAGCGAAATCAGTCTACTTGGCAAATAACTCTAGATTACAGGGTGAGAGACCTAGGCTAATACTAAGACAAAGGCAGACACAAAAAATTTACCGGAACCACCGAGGGTTGCCTACGTATCCCAACCCGAGGGAAGGGAATCAGGTATGCGTAGTTCATTCAAATTGGACAATTAACGATTAACTAATAAATTGACCCTCACTTAAAAGGCACAATCAAAACAAACGAATAAAACTTTTTTGGATTTTCAACTAGACATTTCAACTAAGACTGACACCACCAATTATGAAGAAAATCTTTTTGGTATTTTTGTTTTTTGACAAATAAGTAGAAAAGGCGAAGAACAAAACTTTTTTTTTTCGCAAAACGTAAAAAAAGTCTTTTTGAGTTTTTGAATTGTGAAGAACAAAAGCCATAACGAATTCTAAAATAAACTACGACATTCCTTTCTTTTTTTTCTTTTTTTCAAAAATCAGTCTGTCAAATGACTACGTTACCCTTAAAAAATGCAACAGTTAGCACGTAGGAATGCTTTAGAGGAGAGTCTCCTACAAAGGTCCATGTGGGTCCCGCTAGGTCCGTATGATACACATAAGCATGACCTAAAGGCTGACCTACGTTGTGGTTCACTAACAAGGCTGTTCGGGGGAGCGTATGGTCGATAGTGGCTGCTTTGCTTTCCATCTACTCCATAACACCGACGGGTCCCCCCCTAAAATAAGGGTGACTCAAACTAGAGGTTGTGTACAACACGTGTACTACGGACTTGTTGCAGAAAGAAGGCCGGGGGATGGACTCATGATGACAGATATAAAGCGGTAACATATAGGATAAATAATATAAACAAAGAGCACGAAAAAGCACAACAAGTGAAAATAACACAAACAATAACCACAAACAATGTTTATACACTCGTAATGCCAAACAAAGCCGATACGACTCCAAAAATAGCTCGAATTCTGAAAATTTGTCATAGTCCCCAGCAGAGTCGCCAGAAGCTGTCACACCCCTTTTTTATGCACTCCAAAAAATGGTTATAATTTAATGTTCGAAAAGGGTTTTATTATTTAAGTGACAAGAAATAAAAATTTGTTTCGAAAAGGATTATTTACATTTTTTACTCAGAGTCGCCACTTGGCATAATCTGGTGTGCCAAGTCACCGTTAGATAATCCTTTCCAAAACCATTTGACTCTTTAAACTGGTTTGCGAACAGAGATTCCGGCTGAGGAGTTTTGTTGACCGAGGGGAAGGTGTTAGGCACCTCTCGATCCCGTGGTTCAACCACGGTCGCTTGATAGAGTGTATCGACTATTTTTGGCACTAAGAAATGTATAAACCGCACAAAAGCATGCAAAATAATCAAACAAAACAAAACAATCCGAAATGTAAAGTCCAGTCCAATTATTACAATCCGAACTAAAAAGGGACTGAAAGTAAACCTACGCTAATCCTAAACTAATGCTCTACCCAACGCCTCGGGCCTTCACCACGAACCTCCTCCGGGTACATGATACCTCGGGGCATTCCTCGGTGAATAAATATATATACAGATACTTCGGGGCATTTCCCAACCAAATTATACAATTGAATTAAATACGATAAACTAGAAAGAAACATTCACACGCACATTCCAACATCCAACCAAAAAATCAATCTTAAATTCTTGCCTACCCGAACTTATATTGCCTATTCATTTCAACCTAAACACGATCCAATCATGTTCACAAATTTAAAATTTTATTCCGGACTAAACAGACCAACCGACGAACTAACATTAATCTAAAATCATTCTTTTTATCAATTTCTCGATCCCGCCCCGCGAACTTCCTTTTTTATCAATCACATTATGCATATAATCATCACATCAGAACTTCAACAAAAATCCACCAACCATGGTCGCATCAACATAATCAAGACAATTCAACAAAATCACGGTAAAGAAAAGGGAGTTAAGAAAGTGGACCTTTCGATAATCAATTTCAGTTGAATAATGATGTTAAAGAAGCCTGAATTTCGAATTCCGAATAGAAGACCTCAATCGAAAAAACTCCCAAGCTCGGTATCGCCAAAATTGAAGCTCTAAACTTGATAGACTACTTTCGTCGATAATAAGGAAATTCCAAAATCCAAAACCCTCGAACAGAGAACCCCAATGATGAATAAACCCAATCAGTGTCCCGCAATCGCCATCCGAACAGATTTCAAACCAATAAGAAAACAACAAAATGAAACCCAAAACTAAATGTTGAATTGACTTTTCTCGAAAGATCCAAAACACTATATCGATAATAATTCTCCAAAAGAAAAAAAAATAGACAAACCCGAAGCACCTTTAAAATCCGATAGACAACTGACCCCGATCGAAACTCTATGTCGCTTTCAAGTATTATTCGATTAAATGAGATAAAATCAGCACCGGAACCTCGAATCGAATCTCAATCGAACAAATCCAGCTTTGGTATCAAGGAATTGCGACCTAAATAGATCCAAAATCCAACGGAAAACCTTAATCTGAACCCCCTAAATCTCAGATTTTCGAACCAATCATAGAAAACTTCGATGGAATTAGAATAGGGTCGTCGTCTATGCCTCACCAGAGCTTCGGCAGATCGCACAGTTAACGAAAATGACGTTTCCCGGCCAGATTTCACCTAAAAAGATCAGAAAAACAAGGGTGGGTTTGGAGTCCGTTGAACACTGGTCTCCGGTGGTATTTTTTTTTCGATCGGTTTTCGATGAAGTGATGGCAACAAACACACAAAAAAAAAAATGATTAGAGGTGTTTTTTGATGGAAGATTCAGTCCAGTTTCCGGTGGAAATTCACCGAAAACAGTCAGATGCCTACTTCCCTTCCCCTATCTCATTCAATTTTTGCTTTCGATTCTCACGATTTTGACCTCCCTTTTCTGATCGGGTGTTTGTGGCTGTGAGTATATATGTAGAAGAGGGTGATTTGTGGGCTTCTCATCTGTACCTATGTGTTTATGAATGAAGAAGAAGGATCTTCCAATGAAAAATCCTTTTTTCTCTTTTCTTCCAAAAATAGCGTGCGTATTGATGATGGAGTGGCGTGTTCTGTTGGTGAATGGAAATTTCAGTGATGATGTAGTGTAGAATCTGCGCCTCTTTTTCTTGTGATGTCAAGAATTGTGTGAAGATAAAAAAAATGGCCTCCCTCTTTTCTTTTGGTTGCTGATATATATGGATGATGATGATGATAATATGGTTAAAAAAATATGTAAAAAGGGTGGGGGGTAGGGTAAGGTAGTGGGGTGGTGAGGTGGGGTAGGGTATGGGTAGGGTAAGGTAGTGGGGTGGTGAGGTGGGGTAGGGTATGGGTTGTTAGAATGGATAAAATTTGTTATCAATTTTCTTAGAGTTGGTTGTTTTGTCCTTTTGTGCGGAGGTTATTATATGGGGTAGTACACATGGTAAGACGAGGGTAAAAATGGATAACTTGGGTCTTCGGGAGGGACAAAATTAGGCGTCTACAATGTGTAGGATATTAAGATCATCTTTTTCCTTTTACTTTTAGGTTCAATATTGACTGAGAAATCTTGCAAATAGAGGAATGACCATCATGTCCCCAACCATGAACTACTAGAACAAGAAACACGAAAGACATCATAGTCAAAAATACATGAAATTTGGATAACTCCATTTTTGTTGTACATTCAAACTCAAAAGTAGTTTAAATCTTACTTATGATTTATTTTATACCATTTACTATATACTAATTTTACTTTTAATGTAGAATACTTTCAAGCAATTGAAGAGCTCAAAAAGAATCAACCGATAGATGATCAAGGCAATCCAATCATGTTATCAAGAAAGAAACTCTCTTTTGCTGGCTGGATGTAGCTAGTGGCGTGTATAAGGAAAGGGCGTACGACCTTTACTTCAAGAAGAACCTTCATCGCCTCCAGTGTGAATTGCAAGGTATAGGGGGTTTGTCATCATGCTAGATGAGTAACTTGATAAGATGCGACAGGAAGTTCAGGAGTTTGCTAGGAAGTAAGAGAAGGAACGAAAAAGAAGGATGGAGGAGGAGTGACGGAGGACGACACTTGAGTCAGACGTCTAAGAACTCAAGGTTCAAGTAAATACGTTAATCAAGCTTCCTCGTTCTCCGCCCCTAGCTCTGATGATGATGGTGGAGAGGATGAGGATGATTGAAAGGATGAAATAGAGTATTAGGTGGTGATGTTATTTTAGTTTTGGATTTTGTTAGTTTAAAGTTTTTGAAAGACTTTCTTTTGCTACTTGTTTGCATGTTTTTTTATATTTGTTTGCATCTTGTTTAAGTTGGATGAATATGTATGAAGTTTAGTTGCTTAATTTTATGTTTTAATTGTTTTGAAAGCATTCTCCTACTGTTTTGCTGGTTGTTATTGATTGTACGTTGATTTTCTATTGAAATATGTAGTTTTGGTGTAGCAAAATGGAGTATCATATTAGCAAGGGTCTTAGGGAGGGATATCCCTCAAAATACCAAAATATTAAATTATTTTTTTTATTTAATCTAGCGAGGGATATCCCTCAATATATTTAAATTTATAATTTTTATTATTTTTCACATACCAAGGGTTGTCCTTTACTAAATAATAAATTAATATTATATATTTTTTTAATATAGCAAGGACATCTCACTAAATAATAAATTAATATTATATATATTTTTAATATAGCAAGGGACGTCCCTCACTCTATTATATTTTTCGAAAAAATTGTGAGATTAAAATAACGATGGTTGAGTGTTGGAGTCCGTCACTAATTTGTAAGGTCTCCCTCACTAATAATTAGCAAGGCTCAAATTAGAAAAATACCTTGTAGCGATAACTATCCTCACGAAATCTTAATTAGTGAGGGAGGTTCCTCACTAAATCACACGGCTAAAACAAGATTTTTTTAGTAGTGGTTGAAGGAGCCAGTTTCTGTTCTTTCCATGCATTTGGCTCAAAATAATGCATAATAATTGAACAATATTCAGTGTCAGTGGATATTTCAAATTTTACGTTTTTCTTTATTCTTGATCAAGTCAAATATTACTATATATACTTTATAAAGAGGTCAAATCCCAGTTAAATTAAGTGTTTCTAAAGAAAAAAAAATCTTAAATCTCTCAAAAAGTCAATCATCCAAAGCTCGTGCAATCACGTCTATTAATGCTCCCCAAAATCTTAGCCAAAACGTTGACCATATTGCAAAACGAATTAGTCTCAATATTCTATATCATCGTGGGCACCACCTTTGTCACGCCCTAATATATATCAACAGTTCTCCATAGTTCGTATAGCACTCACCCTCTAACTTCCCTTTTGTCATCATGGTTTCTTTAGCACTTGTACTTGCTCTTCTTTTTTTGGGTGTCTCAACTTTACAAGCGGAGTACTATGCACCTTATACTCCTAAAAAAAGCTATGCACCTACATCTACTACTAAAAAGACTATGAACGTGATCGATTCTTGTTGGCGTGCCAAGTCAAACTGGGCCAAGAATCGCCAAGCATTAGCGGATTGTGCTGTTGGCTATGGCAAAGCAGCCATCGGAGGGAAAAATGGTGCGATATACGTAGTTACTAATCCGTCGGACGACCCGGTAAACCCTAAACCAGGTACACTAAGATATGGTGTAATCCAAACCAAACCACTATGGATTATTTTCTCAAAGGATATGGTTATAACGCTAAAGAATGAGCTTATGATGAATAGTTACAAGACTATAGATGGAAGAGGTGCAAAAGTGGAAATAGCATATGGACCTTGTATAACAATTCAACGTGTTAGCCATGTGATTATACATGGGATTAGCATCCATGATTGCAAGCCGGGGAAAAAAGGCATCGTCCGGGATAGTCCGGTGCATGCCGGCCATCGCAACGGCGCCGACGGAGATGGCATTGATATATTTGCATCATCAAATATTTGGATCGACCATTGCTATCTTGCACGTTGCACTGATGGACTTATTGATGTTATTCATGCTTCTACTGGTGTTACCATTTCCAACAACTACTTCACTCAACATGATAAAGTGAGACATTAGAATTTGCACTTAATTAAGTGATAGATTCAAAATTGAATAAGCTAGCAAACCATGAATTTTATCTTTGTCCAATAATACTGACAAAATTCTGATGAGCAGGTCATGTTATTTGGACACAATGACAACAATAAAGAAGACACGGTTATGAAAGTTACGGTAGCCTTCAACTACTTTGGACCTGGTTTAATTGAAAGAATGCCAAGGTAAATATAATTTCTCACACTCTCAAAGAAAGAAGAGAAACATATATAATCTCATATCTACATATTTATTTATTTGAAATTGTGAATTTTGAAATATATATACATGCAGAGTGAGACTAGGATATGCTCACGTGGCCAACAATCGGTATGAAAAATGGTTGATGTATGCTATTGGTGGAAGTGCTAATCCAACCATCTTCAGTGAAGGAAATTATTTCTTGGCAGCTAAATCCACAGAAGTGAGTATGATGCAGTTTTTAAAAAATCTAATTTCCCATATTCTAATAATCCATGACAACTATAATTAGGGTGTTTTAATAAATAATACTAACTTCTCAACCAAAAAAAAAAAACACATTTGTTATGTTTTACATATAATTTACTCTTCAACTCTCGTGTTGGAATGAATTATAGCCATAAAAATATTTGTGACTTGTTTTATTTCAATACAGTCAAACAATATCGCATAATACATAAACTCTTACCGTAATATTACTAGCAATTAAACAATTATTATCACTGGATTATACAGGTTACAAAGAGGGAAGCTAAGAGTGGATGGAAGAATTGGAAGTGGAGGTCTTCAAAGGATAAATTTTTGAATGGAGCTTACTTTGTACCATCTGGTTATGGGACTACTAATCCATATTACACAAAGGCTCAGTCATTTTCAGTGGCTGATGGTTCATTAGTTCCTTCTTTAACGGCTGATGCTGGACCATTGCGTTGCACTGCATATAAATGTTAACCTGTTTTTTTTCTCTTTTAACCCTTTCTATTTTGGCCTGGAACTAATTAAGTGCATATATAATTGTTTGTGTTATTTATGCACTTTTTTAATTTTATTTTTCTTCTACCAAACGGGGACTCTTAAAAATCAGAATCCCTGAGAATGAGATGTGAAGAGTACTGTGTTGAGGATCCATTTTGGATATTGTATTGATCATTAAAAAACTTTCATGTAAATGTAAATATATGCGTAGTATATTGGGAAAGATCTTAGCAATTGGTCTCTCTTTTTTGCTCAAGTTAGAATAAATAAATAATATTCGCAAGTTTGTATTGTTAGTCATTACGTTTTCAGGGAAAACACGTTTTTTAAAAATTAGAAAAATATCTATTTTAATAAAAATTAAAAAAAAAACAATTCAATAAATGACATTCTAAGTTCATAGATTCCTTCTCACCACTTAATTAGCTAATGCCCCTAACCCCCACCGCGCGCCTTGATCATCCCACTAAATAAACTTATTTATTAATTCAATTCAAATCCATCCATTTAACCCATTCAGGGAAAAGAAAAAATAAATTTCCAAAAAAAAAAAAAAAGAACCTTTCCTAAGATAATTTTCCATTGGAAAGTAAAAGGGATTTGCCTTAGTAAAATTATCGGGAACAAATTTTCCATCATACTATATCTATAAGAAATAGGGGAACTAACAGTCAATTAGAAGCATATTAGGATGGTAAGTACATCTCACATAACCCTAGACAAATTTTTCATCTGCATCTTTAGGAAAAAAGAAACCTACACACAATAGAAGCGCTAGCATACCGTTGAATAAGAGGGAGAAAAAGGATAAGAGATTCTAGGGAGGGATGAACAAAAAAAAACACCTCATTTTTTTATCGTTGATTTATGATCATGGATTTTATTATTCCTTTTTTTAAAACATTTTTTGGTAGGAAATTACAAGATGATTAAATGAAAAAATTGAACCCTCACCGATAAGTTAAAAACTAATCATCCAAGCAACTAAAATATTTCATTATCCCATTCAAAAGGTGAAGAGGAAAATGTTTTCCCAAAACCCAAAATGTTAAAAGGATCTAGTGGAATTTACTCAAACTTCAAACCAATGAACCATCTCCACAAAACTATAGTATCATACTATCACATATCATTCCATATCCCTACAATTGAAAATTTTTAAGATCTGATGCAGATTGATTTGGTCGATGTCCGGTCCATAAAGAAATAAATTTTGAATCTAATTCAATCCCACGAAATCATGAGTAGGTATGACTTAAGTCCATATAAAAAAATCTAATTAACCTCACCCTAACCCGATGTGGGACTCAACAAAGTCTCCTAACAATACTAATAGAAGGGTGCACTGTGCACACAAAAGAAATTAAACAATTTTCGAGCAATGGTTAGTTAAAACTTAAAAGACATGATTATATGAAGTGAATTCTCTTTTTATTAGAAAGTGTTAGGGGGTTAAAAGTTACAACTTTGTTTAATGCGACTCATCAATATTAATAATGCTGAGCACTACCACTACTATAAGAGAAGAATGAATCGTTATGTGGCAAGTTCTAGATTTCATGAATATTAATTAACGTATTATTGTAGAGGATTCTGATTTTCCAGTACACTAGTTATATACTCAGTCATAGCATTAACACGTGTCTCATTTTAGAACTCGTAATCCTCAAACTTGGAATAATTATTCTTTTTCAAGTCAAAATATGATGCTATATTTTGTACCTAGGCAATGCTTACTCAAATAGTTCATTTATTTTGTAGCTCGTGCTCTCACGTTCAATGTTTTAAGTTCCAAATATCTCACCAAACAGCTAGTTGAAATTGACATATTCCATCATGCTAACCACCCCTACTACAGACTATATAGTTAAATTTCACTCTAGTGATTCTCATGTACGTCATTACATAATTAATTAGCCATGACAAAATCAACTAATTCCCTCCAACTATTTGCATGGCTTCTAATTTGTTTTGTTTTTACCTTGGTAGCTGGTAAATCAAGTCATGAAGATCCAACCAAATCACTACATGATTATCTTCCAAGTTATTATCCTCAGCCTCACAAAAATGGCCTCCTCAATGTCATCGATTCATGTTGGAGATTGAAAGGCGATTGGTCGTCAAATCGGAAGGCTTTAGCGGATTGTGCATTAGGCTTTGGAAGTAGTACCATAGGAGGTAAAAATGGTGACATCTATGTAGTCACTGACCCTTCTGATGACCCTGTAAATCCTAAACGAGGCACACTTAGATATGCTGCAATTCAGTCCGAGCCACTTTGGATCATTTTCGAAAGGGACATGGTGCTTACACTGGAGAATGAACTTATGGTGAATAGTTACAAGACTATAGATGGCAGAGGTGCAAAAGTTGAGATTTCTAATGGTCCATGCATCACATTGGACTATGTCACAAATGTCATTATTCATGGGATTAGCATCCATGATTGTGAGGCTGGTAAAAAAGGCATGGTTAGGAGTAGTCCTGAACATGTTGGTGAAAGATTAGGCTCTGATGGTGACGCCATCAGTGTGTTTGGATCATCAAATGTTTGGATTGATCATTGCTATCTTGCTCGTGCAACGGATGGCCTACTCGATGTTATTCATGCTTCAACTGCAGTAACCATCTCCAACAATTACTTCACTGAGCATGACAAAGTAAGTCACTTCCTTGTCACTGGATGATATGATACTCTTTCATTACATTCGAGTCCAACTATATAAAGTGATATTTCAGCTCTGACCTTGAATGAAATTTTCCAGGTTATGTTATTGGGCCACAACGATGAATATACTGCAGACAGAATCATGAAAGTCACAGTAGTTTTCAACCATTTTGGCCGTGAACTAGTTCAGAGAATGCCAAGGTACATTGTCAAGATTAATCACAGTAATTGAACAAGTGTCAACAATGATCAAGATTATCAAACATTTGACATTTTTTTTCCCCTTGCAGGGTTAGGTATGGGTATGCTCATGTGGCCAACAATTATTATGATCAATGGTTAATGTATGCCATTGGTGGGAGTGCAAATCCAACAATATTCAGTGAAGGAAATTATTTCATTGCTCCTGACAAAGCTTACAACAAAGAGGTCTACAAACATGAAACTACTTTGTTCTTAAATTGGAAAGCACAAACTTAGCAATTGTAAACAAAAAAGTAACTTATACCAATGCCATTGCCGTTACTGTATATAGATGATTAACGTTAGCCATTATATAAATTACAGGTCACCAAGAGGGAAACTCAAGAAGAAGGATGGAAGAGTTGGAAATGGAGGTCCTCCAAGGATGTGTTTTTGAATGGAGCATATTTTATTCCATCTGGATATGGAAGTATTGCTCCAAAATACACGAGAGAACAATCATTCATTGTTGCTCAAGGATCTTTAACCCCTTCTTTAACTTCCAATGCTGGTCCTCTTCAATGTGTTGTCAATGAACCTTGCTGATACTGAATTTCTTCTTTCCGCCTTTTCCTATCACCATTCTTTTAATGCCTCAAAGTATACATAATATCTTGGAATTACACATGTTTAATATGTAATTCACGTGTACCATAGTTAGCAAGTTCAAGAAAGATTCAGGCTTTAGGGGTTTGTGTTTCTTTGAGATACATATGGAGAAAGTTGTATTCCTTACATAGCTCATGCACAATTTGTTTTGTTCAGAATGAAATGGATTTTGATGGGTGTTATATAATGTCAAAAGGAGCAAATTTTTAACGCATATTGAATTGCTAATGCTTCTATCTCTGCTAGCAAGAGTACTAGTGGCAACAGAAGTTTAAGTTCGAAATTAGACAACCACAGATATTCAAATAGATAGACTACAGAATCAACCAACTTGACTGGTGCTCAAAACTAGACTCGAATTCGATACACACAGTAAATGGAGTTAAAAAAAAAAGTAAAACAAAAATGGCCTCACAAGGTGCAGAGATTCTCTAATACATTCCTTACTCCACATACAAGCAATGTCAAACATGCTAAGACCAAAAGTTGGTTCCTTAAAACTTACAAACAGAACCGATTAAAGTGAATAAGCTATATAAAATATTGAAAGGGAGAAGGGGAAAATGGTAAAAGAGAAGTGAAAAAGTAAAGGAAGAAATGGAGCAATTTTTTTACTTCAAAAGAAGATCTCAGAAGAGTCTATTCTCATTGGTTTGAACTCCATGAGTTACTGGTGCTTTTGCTCTCAGTTTCCTCAAGTACCATACACCAGCTCCTATTCCAAATGCCCCGGCTACTGAAACTGCAGTTGCTGTCCCTGCAGCATTTCAGATAGTTAAGCTATACTATTGAATGTTCTTAAAATATCAATCAGCCAATGCGGGAATTGATCAATAAAATTTGATTGTTACCTGCAACAACTCCTCTTCTGTGAGAGCCCGTATGATCTGTAAATTAATAAAAATAAATCAACTTGAGCTGTATATATTTAATCAAGATTAACCTTAACATGATTGATGAAAATTCTTATAGTGATGCATATTGAAAATCAAGCAATGATGACAAAAACAGAAAATAGACAGTGCTGTTCAGATAGTAGAACAGCATTTCAGAACGTGAGTTTAAGTTCTACGCACTGACAGTACATAAAATATTTACCCAATCGGCTAATACACATAACTTCTTTTAATAAGATTTGATAAATATTAATGTACTCTAACATGTTAAGTTATGCGGAGCGTATATAACTTAAATCCTTCAGACGTACCATTACAGTAAGTTGTACTGTTCCCTTGGTCACACAGGCACAAGAAATCCTGTGTTTCTGCATCAAAGCCACAAGTTCCCCCTCCCTTAGCAATATCTTGACACTGCAGACATCGCGTAGTCACAGGAAT
This sequence comes from Capsicum annuum, assembly GCF_002878395.1. NCBI lineage: Eukaryota > Viridiplantae > Streptophyta > Magnoliopsida > Solanales > Solanaceae > Capsicum > Capsicum annuum. Next base: position 134,728,722 of record NC_061112.1, on the reverse strand, counting down.
GTCAAAATCAACTCTGATCCCATACTCGGGTGCCTGATCAAATGCGGGGGTTGAACCAAGATTCCTCCAATAGACACTAGTATAGCTTGCACAATGCTTCAACATCAGCCTCAAAGATTCAGTAGCTTTTGGATAGTAAGAACAACAAGAACTACTCCTCAAAGCAGAAGGACATTCAGGCATGTGCCTACAAAGATAACTAGAACTATCACAGGTTGAATCACACTGATCAGGGAAACGCTCGCAGAACATAGGTTTTGGCTCAACTAACACATCAGTTTCACTACAATTGAAGAACAAGTAGTCATTTTCATGGGATAAAGTGAAATGTGTGCTAGTATCTAGGCTAAACGGCCTAGTCGGTCGAAAATTATCACCATCTAGACAGTTCCACATTAAGGGGTCGGTCACAAGAATATGTGGATCGATATAACTTAAATTTCTAACAGGGTATCTACCAGAAGGAGTTCTAAGTTGAAGCTGACCACCAGTGCATACAAGAATGTGCCTATAATATGGACTGCCACAGCCATCATCAATGCCAAAAGGGTACTGAATTGGGAGATCACCACAAGAGTTTCTGCATATGCTTGATTGAGCTTCTGTTATGCTAAGAAATTGAAGTGTAAGGAAAATAATAAAGATGGACGCAATGGCCATGTTAGACTTGCTTGGAGGTGTTGACATTGATTTTCTCTACCAAGATTTTGTATAGTTAAGGAAAACTGTAGCATTAGGAAAGTGTTTATGATGATTAAGGAGAATCTTTGCTGTTGGTTTTTGCTTTATATACCTTTCACTTTTTGCCCTTTTTCTTTTCAGAAGCTTCATTTTTGTACTGGGGAATGCTTTTGCTTTAGAAATAATTGATAAAGAGCTAAATGACTTTAGATTTTTAAAAGAAAAGAAGTATGTTTTTGGTTGGCTCAAGTAGCAGTAGTAATATCTGCTTCCATTAAGAAGATTACCTGCACATTACTTTTTTAAAGCTAATGGAACAATAGTTTAGCCAGAGTATTTCGGTATTTGCAATTTAGAGGTCGAAAAAAGAGGATGAATCGAAATATAGTTGCTACACCAAATAGTAGGTGCCAAATATAAATACGGAAACTAAAGATGTAATTGCGTTATAAGGTGCCAATGGGATAGATCGAACTAGCTTGAAATTGGTGTGACATGCAACCCCCTAAAGCTCCCAAAAACAACAAAAGAGCGTACTATTATTTGCAACTACTTGTTTAGCTTAAGTTTCAACTGAAATACAATATGAACTTTAAGTGAAATATTAAAATATTGTTTTGAATGGGTATTTCTAGTGGAATACTGGTTCTAGTCAACAATTTTGGTGAAAAAAAAAAAAAAACAAGATCAACAGAATTTGCACTAACTCTAAATTATGAATCCGTCACTAGCGTATACTCCGATAATATTTGTAGCTATTTGTCGTGAAGGGGGGAAATGTAGGCCCAAATATAGGTTGGGTGTTCTTCTTATTATGGATCATGAGTAGGCCAGCTAAATGAACAGCCCAAACTGCAGTTGGCAAATGTGCAGGCAATGGGACTGATGGGGAGGAGAATTGTATGATTGGGCTTCATGTTTCTTGGATCTTTATTTCAGAATCTGTTCTCTCATTCACAAGCCCATTTCCCAGTTCATTGGGTATATTGTGTAACATCAAACAACATCATCCATGTAATTGTAATGATGTTGGATTTTTTCTCCAAAGGGATAATTACGGTCCTAAACACTTTGACCAAAGTTTATAAATATATACAACGTATATAGGTTATGCATAATTTATACTAAATACACATATAATATACATTGATAGTCTATATGTTGTATGATGTTGATACTCTAAACTCAACCTCGCAACTAGTATCTTAATAATCATGTTAGTTAACCTTTGCAATGTATAGAAAATACCAATTTACAGAAATAAGAAATCCGTATCTTCAATTCACCGCTAAGACTAGAAAACTTGTCAAGAAATGCAATAGAAATAATATACAAATTCATATTAGATATCAAAATTAAAAACTTAATAGTTAGTATAGTATTGATCAATGTAAAATGTTTTGGAAATGCTTTCATCTATGAAATGATCTTCTAATGTTTAACAATTATGATTTACTAAAGCATTTCATATTGGAGAAAAAACTGAAAGAAGAAGATGACTTGTGAAAAAATTTTCCTTCTTTGTATTTCGGCATCACTGTACATGTATAAATACAAGTAAAGAGAATCACATTCTGTTAGGCCTACGACAGCTGTACAAATTCTATTTGTCTAACCTACAACTAAATGAAAAATAATAAATTGCTTACATTAACTGATTAAAATTTGGAAAAGAAAAGAAGGTTCCACAACTTAATGACTCATGCAGTCCATGTGTCATGTTTGATCTAAAATCGATGGTCCAGATGTAATCTCCCTTAAACTGTGGACTTTTCTTCATTTCCTCAGAGCTCAAGTTTACTTCATCTTCATTATCATTACAAGCTTAAGGTTTGCTAACACCAACATCCCCCTCAAGTTGGAGGGGGACGAAGTAACACCCAACTTGCAAATAAGTTGCTAATGAGAGGGACCAGATAATGGTTTGGTGAAAACGTCAGCAAGCTGAGATTGAGAAAGAAGATAGGAAAGAAAGATTAGGCCAGCGAGGAACTGTTGTCAAACGAAGTGACAGTCCAGTTCGACGTGCTTCGTTCGTTCATGAAAAACTGGGTTTTTCGCGATGTGAATCGCAGCCCGGCTATCGGAGTGCAAAGTGACCGACAAAGAAGGTGTGATGGATAAATCGGCAAATAAAAGAACCAACCAGGTAATCTCGGCAACCACTCTTCGCATAGAACGATATTCAGCCTCCGCCGATGATAAAGAAACTAAAGATTGTTTCTTTGATTTCCAGGAAACAGGAGATCCCCCAAAATTAATGTAATATCCACTCATTGAGCGCCGAGAAACAGGGCAGGATCCCCAATCGGAGTCACAAAAAGCCAATAAATCGAGGCAAAGACTAGCATTCATGAAAAACCCCAAGTTGGGGTCTTTAAGAAGATAGCAGAGACAGTGAAATGCAGCATCCAAATGAGATTGACGGGGGGTTTGCATAAACTGAGAGAGATGTTGTACTGAGAAGGAGAGATCTGGGCGAGTGTGTGTTAAAAAATTTAGCTTGCCCAACAATCGTCGATAGACAGTCGGATCCGAAAGCAACTCACCTTCATCCGAATGGAGCTTGTGAGTGGGATCAAAAGGAGCACAGGCAGGAAGGAGATTGAAGAAATTGAACTCTTCGAGCAACTCCATGGTGAATTTCTTTTGAGTAAGTATCAAACCAGTTGGCTCCTTAATTATTTCCATTCCAAGGAAAAAGTGAGCAAGGCCAAGATCCTTAATACGAAACTCGGCATGTAGAAAATCTTTTAGCATCCGTTGTTCCTGTAAATCATTTCCTGTAACTAGAATATCATCAACATAAACAGCGAGGATCGTAATAAGACTGCCAGATTTCTTAAAGAACAGTGAATAGTTGTTCAATGAATGAGAGTATCTCTTAAAACTTAAGGCAACTGTGATTCGAGCATACCACTGTCGGGATGCCTGACGTAAACCATCAAGAGACTTCTTTAAAAGACACACATGATTGGGAGATGGTGGATTCATACCCGAAGGGAACTTCATGTAGACAACCTCCTGTGAGTCACCATGTAGGAAGGCATTGTCTACATCAAGTTGAAATAGATCCCAACCAAGTTTGATAGCCACAACCAATATGCATCTGATGGTAGTCATCTTGACAACAGGTGAAAACGTTTCAGTAAAGTCAATCCTCTGTTTTTGAGTATCACCTCATATGATCAAACGAGCCTTTAACCTTTCTAAATTTCCATCAGACCTATATCTGGCCTTGTAGACCCATTTACAGGGTAAGGCACGTTGTCCTGCAGGCAGTAAAACAACATCCCATGTCTTATTTAGGTTGAGGGCCTCAAATTCTTTAGTCATAGCCATTTGCCACCCAGGACTCTGGGCTGCCTGGGAATAGAAAGAAGGCTCAGAAATGTAGGAGGTAGAGCTAAGAAGGGATTGATTGGTTGGAGAAAGAGCAGAAAATGAGAGAATATGAGGAGTGATGTGAGCAGAAAAACAAGAAGTGGTGATAGGAGAGAAAAAACTGAATTAAAAATGTAATCCTTAAGATAACTGGGGGGCTTATGAATTCTTGTAGAAGTTCTAATGGGAGGAGGAGGAGGAGGAGTGGGGATAGGAGTAGAAACATCTGCAGTAACATAGTGAGTAGAGATAGAGGAATCAATAGAAGGGGAAGAAATGAGTTCATCAGAGTTAGTAAGGAAATGATCGTGAGAGTGATTAATGTGATAAAAAATTGATGTATCATCAGAAGAAGTTGGAGATGATATAGTGGGGAAAAAATTAAAGTTGGTAGTGTAATGGATGTAAGAAAGACAGTTTCGTGAAATTTGACATTTCTGGAGACAAAAATTTTCTTTGTTTCAAGATTGAGAAGTTTGTAACCCTTCTTTCTAGTTGGATAACCAATAAAAATGCAGGGTACATCCCTAAGATCAAGTTTAGATCTATGAACAGAGAGAGTGCAAGCATAAGCAAGACAACCAAAAGCCTTTAGGTAGTAATAGGAAGGTGAAATACCAAATAGGACCTCATAAAGGGTTTTGTGATTGAGAGTGGGGGAAGGGAATCGATTTATGAGAAAAGTTGAAGTCAATAAACATTCACCCTAAAAACAAATAGGTAAATTAGATTGATATAACAGTGCCCTATAAGTCTCTAACAAGTGCTTGTGTTTTCTCTCAACAACTCCATTTTTTTAGGGGTGTATATACAAGTAGTCTCATGTAGGATTCCTTGGGAAGAAAAAAAATGAGACCCCGCATAGCTACTCCCAAGTTCTAGGGCATTGTCTGATCTAATTCTCTTCACCTTTTTTCCAAATTGTCTTTCTACCAGGCCCAAGAAAGATTTAAGAAGAGTAAATGCATTGGACTTGGTGGTAAGTAGATAAGTGCAAGTCCCCCTACTAAAATCATCAACGATGGTTAAAAAATATTTGAAACTATCATGAATATATTCTTTATAGGGTCCCCAAGTGTCAATGTGTATAAGTTCAAATATGCTTGAGGTTGAAATAATGCTAGAAGGAAAAGGTAATTTGACTTGTCTTGCTTTTGCACAAATAACACATTGATCAAGTAAATGAGAAGAAGAACATGGAATGAAAGAAATATTTCTCATATTAGATAAGGGTAAATGCCCCAAACGGTTGTGTCACAACAGTACATTTGATGAAACAAAACTTGAACATGAAGTAGAAACTAAAGGCTGTAAGTCATTACAACTGAAGAAAGATGGATAAGAGTCCTTAATTTTCTCTAAAGAGATAAAACTAGGTTTGAAGGATTGGAGTAGATAAAGTCCCTCTCTTTGTCTACCAACAACCACTGGCCTCTTCATTGAAGGGGCCTGCAAAATAGCACAAAAAGGAGAAAAAATAAGAATACCATCATCTAATTGACATAATCTATGGATGGATAATAAATTGAACTTCAAGGTAGGAAGGAATAAGACATTTGAGATAGTGAAATCAGGAAAAATATTAACAGATCCGGCTTGAGTGACTTTAACTCTTTAAAAATTAGGAAGATTGACAAAAATTGGTTTAGAAAGAGTTTTAATATTGAATAATAAACTCATATCACAGGTTATATGCTCAGATGCACCTGAGTCTAAGATCCAAAGAATAGGGGAAGGTTTAATGGAAGAGCGTTTAGATATACCAATACAATTAGCACTGACTGCAACTTCAGAATTGATTTTTTTTGGGATCTCAAATTTTGCTTGTTGAAGAAGGTGACAGATGTTGTGATATTACTCCTGAGTGATTCCCTTATGGGACGTTGAGTTAATTCCTTCAGGATCAATTCCAATTGTTGTATTTCCAAAAACATGACTAGGGGGATTCTTTTTACTCTTGGTGAATTTGAAGTCTACTGGAAATCCTATTAGTCTATAGCATTTTTCAGCAGAGTAGCCAGGTTTCTTACAGTGAGAGCAAATCAAATTATTTCTCCTACCATCATAGGTCCTAGGATTGGTGAACCTCTGATTTCTAGTTACTAGGAAAATAGATTCAGCTGGGTGTTGAGCAACTTTGATCTCCCTTTGTTTTTCATATTGAACCAAAAGGGAGTAGGCTTGGTTAATGTTGGGAAAGGGAGAACACATGAGAATGTTACTTCTCACTCCTGAATAAGTATCATTTAGCCCCATTATAAACGAAATCAACCTTCCCACTTGATGGGATTTGGAGGTTTTTTCTTTACCTCCACAAGTGCAATCACAAGTGCAATGATTGCTGGTATCAAGGCAATCTAATTCATTCCATATCCTTTTAACCTTGGTATAATATCCTGTACCATCAGAGACACCTTGTTGCAGATCACTGAGCTCTTTTTGAAGTTGATATAACTTAGGTCCATTGCTTTGACCAAATCTGTCTTTCAACTCTTTCCAAATTTCTCTTACAGATCTGAAATAAATTACAATTTCAGCAATTTCCCTGGATAAAGAATGGAGAAGCCAGGAGATAACCATGTCATTGCATCTATTCCATGCTGGAAATAAAGGATCAGAAAGCTTGGGCTCCAAAATAGTTCCATCAATAAGCCCAAGATTGTTCTTAGCGGACAAAACGATGAACATAGCCCTCCTCCAAGCACCATATCCGCTGCCATTAAATTAAGCATTCACCAGCAACATACCAGGAGAATCAGAAGGATGCAGGTAAAAAGGGTGTTCGTGTTGTTCATTGTTAATGGTAGCTGAAGGGCTACCAACAGTTAAAGGAGATAAAGTCTCACTGTTTGTAGGAGTTTGATTACCAGGTGGATTCATCATGATGAAATTACAATAATAATGAAGAAAGAGCAAGAAAGATCTACCGCTTTGATACCATATTAGAGAAAAAACTGAAAGAAGAAGATGACTTGTGAAAAAATTTTCCTTCTCTGTATTTCGTCATCACTGTACATGTATAAATACAAGTAAAAGGAATCACATTTTGTTAGGCCTACGACAGCTATACAAATTCTATTTGTCTAACCTACAACTAAATGAAAAATAATAAATTGCTTATATTAACTGATTAAAATTAGAAAAGAAAAGAAGGTTCCACAACTTAATGACTCATGCAGTCCATGTGTCATGTTTGATCTAAAATCGATGGTCCAGATTTAATCTCCCTTAAGTTGTGGACTTTTCCTCATTTTCTCAGAGCTCAAGTTTACTTCATCTTCATTATCATTACAAGCTTGAGGTTTGCTAACACCAACATTTCATCAATTTAAGCTACTAGTTTCAATCAACATTTAGATATTATTTGTCAATCTTTATTTATCAAAATGGTGGCAAAAGCACCTCTATCACTATAAAAAAAATGGGTCTAACTGTGGGGGTTATTTTAACCCCCGTAAAATTATATAAAATACGGGAATTAAAACTTTGTTGCTAATATTTATAAAAACCCCCCGCTATCCACCGAAAAAAGAGCGCTAAAGTGTTGCTTCCTTTTTATATCAAAAAAAATATTTCTCCCTCTTTTTTTTTAATTACCCCCAAATGATGACCTATCTCTCTCTCATTTTCCCTAAACCTATAGACTCCGGATACTCTTTGTCGGCCGTTGCTACTCTCCGTCGGCCATTGCTACTCCGGCATCTATGGTCGGTCATTGCTACTCCGGTCAGGTAAATGCTACTCTCTGTAACCTCAATTTTTTATTTTTGTGTGTGGTTTTGTCGATGAAATATTCGAACACTTGCCTTTTAATTTTCAATGCTAATTTACTAGTAATTTCAAAGTCTTATCTGTGATAGATTGTCAGAACTTCAATGAAAATAGAGTATGGCATAAAATATGAACTTCAAAGTTTCATATATTTTTAGGGAATTTGATGATTCCTTTGTTCGTGGCAATTGATGAAAAGGAGCTTGTTTGTAGTCTTCTTAAGGATTTGATTGTTTTAGCCGGTATAAAGGCCGCGTATTTTAGTGTTGAAATCGGTGTTGTGATTTGAGGTTAGGCTAAAAGTTAAGGAAATTTGCTGTTGAGTTTGTGGTTACTGTTGCTGAAGATAGAGAGAGTGGATGTGAGATGATGCAGATGGTTCTGAACGAAGAAGTTACTAAGTTGCTTCTTGTGTTGATTGATATGTTGGTGCATATTGGAGATGACCCTTGTTAGGGAGACGCAGTTAACGATGATGGAAATGAAGGGGAGTTGAGTATGTGTAGTTATGGTAAGGAGAGTTTGGGTAGGTTAGCAATTGCATTAGGGGGAAGTGTAATTGTGCCTAATTTGCCTTCGACGATTTTCAACTTTTTGGATCATGAAGATTGGCAAATTCATTATTCTGTTGTTACCGCGATTGGGGTTATATCGGAGGGATGTTCAAAGGTGATAGTAATATGCTCAAAGGATATGAAGCACCTTGTAGAGACTATAGTGAAACTAATCTTTGATAATCACCCTCGAGTGCGATAGGTAGTGATTCATGCAGTTGGTCAGCTATCAATGCATATGAGCCTGCAGTTTCAAGAACCATATCATCAGCTGGTTCTTCCAGATTTGATAGCAGTATTGGATGATTTTGATAATCCCAGGTTGCAGGTAAATTCTTGATGTGATATTGATGTTTCAATGTTATAGCATCTTGTTAATGACATATGACCGATGTATTGACTGTTTGTTCTCTAGTTGAACAGTTATGTAGCGTGACAAGTACATGTCGTTTCCTACTAATCTTTTTCTCGATTGAATAGGCACGTACAACTTCAACGATACTGGTTTTCAACCACAATTGAAGTGCAGATATTTTGAAACCTTACCTGCACAATATAGTGAGTAAACTAGTCGTGTTTCTACAGGTAATGAAACATTTACCAATCTCAAACATATTCATTCGTTCACTTGTATAAGAGTAATATCTTGTCACATTTAGAAGCATAGTAGGTATAAGTGCATTGTCTTGCTGCCCGTTCATATAGTAGTCGTAGTATTGCCCTTTTAGTTTCTTATCATTCGATTTCTGTTACTATCTGATGATTTCTTGTACCTCGATTATCATATTATTCTGTTGTACTTTCGATTCTATTATTATCTGTTTTTTTTTGTTTTCAAAAAGTAATTTGCTGCATATTCCAGAGTGGAATGACAATGATGAACGAAGCAGCTCTGACAACTTTAGGCTCTTTAGCTATTCAATCACAGGTAGTTTGCTTTTCGGGGTTCAAAAAGAGTTTTTTGTTATTGTTTAAATCTTGTGTTCTAAACTTCATTTGCTTGGGACACTGTAGAAGGGCGCTGCATACATATATGATTCTGTAATGCCTCACCTGAAAGTTATCTTGGTAGCTGCTACTAGTGATACAAGTCAAACGCTCCATGCCAAATACTTGGGAACGCATTACCATAATTACAATGGAGGTTGGAAATCTAGCAATCGTTAATCTTGTTGCAAAGGTGAATACAATTTTTATTCTTCCATCTCCTTTAAGAGGACTGTATGCATTGAAATACTTTATAATTTTAGGTCGCTACCGCACTCGTTTAGCTGCAAGAAACTCATATGGAGGAAGAAGATCCAATGAGGTGCCTTTTGTTACAAGTATGTTGATACACTCTCAATTTTCTGCAACTTTGTTTTCTTCTCTTTATGGTTTATTGGCTTATTTACATATTATCCATTTTGCACATCACTAATTCTGTCACAGGCATGGAGTAGACTATGTAAATACTTAGGGGCAGATTGCAATATCTACCGAGGCCTACATGTTAACTGGATAATAAAATGTGAAAGTTGCTAAAGGTTAGTTGGAAAAGGATTGAAATTTCTTATCCATATTAGCAATACAAGCAATCAATTTTTTGTGATCCCTTAGCTCTTTGTTTCCAATTATTATAGAATATTCTCTCATACAAAGGTTAAAAATACTTAAGATTCTTAGTTGTGTCACTAAAAACTTTAATCCGCAGAGGATCATTATGACCGTGTAAAAGGGAGTATTTCTATTTCAACTAGCCAAGTGTCTAGGTATTTGTCTTACTTTGTGAGAATATACTGAGTTTGTTGTTGTTGCTGTTTTTAGTGTCTGGGTATTTGTATTTATCCAACTTAAATTATGAATGCTTAGGCTGAATGGCCCTGTGAATTTGCAGTATGATAGTTGTTACTGTGGACATATTCGCCAGTTAGAGTGGAAACTAGATGCTCTCTGAAGGAATTGCATGAGCAAATTGTCTATATTGATGATGAATTTATGTGTTTTCTTCTATATCGTGTAATTCCTTTAGCTACGGTGATTAAGGTACCTTTCTTGTTAGGTGTAATTGGTTTGACTGACCATATTTTGTTTGATGCTCTAAGTCAGTACTAATTATAAATGCATGTGATTCTTGGCTTGCTCAGTGTTTTTTCCATTGGCTTACAGTTCTCTTTATAGATTAAGAAATGGCTAGATATAGATGTTAAACTCAAAATGGATAGCTTATTTAGAGCACAGAAATCAAACATCATTGGTTTGATAAAAAAATTGTAATTTAAACATTGTATAAACAACGGGCTGAATCAAAGAGAAAGTAAAAGGAGGAGCTTCAAAGAAATCCATATACTAGGAATAGCTTGTTTCCACTGTACAAGCAAGTACAATGTGACTTATCTTGCAGATAGCATCGCTGTTCCCACAAATTCACACCCATTTCTATCTTCATAAATAGCACTTTCTCTCTTTTAATTTATGTGTCTTTTCTTCCTTGTTTAGTCTATTTAAAAAGAATTGCACTTTTTATATTTAATACTCCCATCTATCCCAATATGTGAAGGTGTTTGACTAAGCACAGTGTTTAAGAAAAACAGAAAGACATAGGTGTTTGGCATGAGAATTTTTCTTTCTTTTATTTGGAAAATTATTTCACTCTAGTAGAAATAGTAGTGTTTGGCCATAAGAATTATTTCATTTTAGTGAAAATTATTTTTGGAAAAGTGAAAATAAGTCACTTTTTCACTCCTATTTCTCTCATGAAATTTTAAAAACAACTCCAATTTATATTCATGATCAAACACAATACTCACTCCAATTTCACTCCAACTCCAACTCTGAAATGGGCCCATAATGAAAAGGAGAGATTACATATTAAGGACAGACAGGTCCACCATCACAACTTAGCAAAGACATAGTGGCTACTTCTCCGTGAAAACAAACAGAGCATATTGAGTTCCAATTTTCTACTGAAAGCACCAGCTAATTTATAGTAATCATGGTGCAAAATGTGCTTATGTATTCATAAATGAAAATCCAATTTCTTCAGTGAATTAATCACTATGCAATATGTGCATATGTGGTCACAAATGAAGATCCAATAGCTTAAGTAAAATTTTATTGTGCTGAAAGTGAATTGCGCATTCTTTCAGGGAAATACAATAGGCACTTGTAGAGATTGGTGACAAAGATCCTTCATTTATCGGGTCAAGTGAATGGATTGGAGCCATTGAATTGAGTTTTGTTTTGGATAAAATAATTGGAGTAAGTTTAATACCTATATAGAAGTGTTCATAAATTCTTTAGCTGTCAGCTATACTCCCCTATAAATTTTTCAATTTCGTTGCGTTACAAAATTTGTTTAAACCTTTTACACACTTCAATTTCACGGGCCAATAGACACACTTGGTGAAATGGTTGGTGTGTAAAAGGTTCTCCATGAAACTGGGGTGTATTAAAGGGATTTAGCTTCAGACTCGAAAAGTAAACAATGTATTAAGCCTTTACATTCCTTTGTGAATAGTTTAGTTGCAAAATCATAAATGTTAGATTTGGAGCTGAACTTCCTGAAAAGTGTCGAGAGTTGGCGTTGCATTTTGAGAATCAAGGAACTCCTGCCATGATTGGTAGGTCATACAGTTATTGTAATATGCTTTTGGCTGTAAGTATATCTTCTTCTCTCATGAAACAATAACATAATATGCAAACACAATATATGTAGCACAATAAATATTTTATAATAAGGACTGAAAGTTTATCGATTGATTCTTATACTTTGCATTTTTATGTAGCCAAGTGATGCGGCTAGTGGATCCATTTCGCCCATGAATGTAAGAATATCACGTGATGATAATGATCCTAATGACATTCTTCGATTTCGTTGTATTTGTCTTGGATATTCAATTATGATGATGTAATTGTGTGGTTGGAGTGAATCTTAGAATATTAAAGGTTTGTATTTAAACTTGATTTTGTAGTTTGAAGATACTAGTTAATGATGAAAATTTGGATTTTGAAGATGTTAATGTTGAAAATTTAATTTTGAAGTTTAATGTTCAATTTATTTTTTATATGTTTGTCAATTACAATGTTTAATTACTCTGTTGTATTAATAATATATGAATTGAACAACTATTGAATTGTAGGTTATTTCTAAAGGAACAATTAAATTTGAGCTAAAATTAGAATCTATAATTAGTTATTAAAAATTGATGGGCCCTGTTTTATCCATTTTCGGACTTCATTTTTGGCGAGAAAAATAGTTTGATCTCTTAAAAACTATTTCAAAAGATTCAAGAAAATTACGATATAATTAAAAAAATTCACAGAGTCGCCACTTGATTTTTATTGAAAAATCAAGAAAAAAATTTAAAAGAGTTTCAAAGGTTCAAAAACAGAAATAAACCTTTAAAATTAGAGATAATGGGTAAGGGCTCAATCAACGCCCTAAGAAGGTTTTTAAGACACTTAGGAGCGTCCGTTTAAAACGGTATACCAAAAAGGACTAACTTGATTGATTAAAGTGGCTAATTTTGCAAAAGATTAATCTTGGTAAACACTTGATTTTTTATAGGAAATAATAAGATTATTTATTTAATATTCCAACAGGACAATTATTTATTCAAAGGAGAATATAGATTATTTCAATTGAACTAAATTGTAACTTTTTGAATTTAAGAAGGGAATGATTTTTCCTTTGCAAAGAAGAAGATTATGAAATTATTTATTTATTATTAATCGTTATAGAAAAGTTGATTATGTTGTAGAAAATACTTTTTAGAAAAATGTTAAAAGAGTGTTGAACATAACAAATGTCATTTTGGAATAAAATTCTTAACCTTTAAAATAAACTCATTTTAAGGAGAAAAATGAAGGAACTAATTTAATTCGTCTTAGACAATATAAATTAGGTGAAGAAATTATGAATTAAGTGAAAGGAAACTAAGATAAAATAAAATGACAACGCTTTAGGGATTCACCAAGGTTAATTAAAATAAAACTAGCACAAATTACAATCAACATAAATTAAGTGTAAGAAAGAAAATGAAGTTGAGATTTGGGCCCCTGTTTGGCCCATTTCAAATCTGGCCAACTTTGTGCCTATTCTTTATGGACTTTGATCCATTTTTCTGCAGTGTATACCACATGTATACCAGCCTTGTTTTTCTACGTTTTCCCTTGTATATCACTACATATATAGTGTATATCAGTGTCGAAAACTGTTTATTTCCTTTCCACTTTTCATCATAAATCTCGTGATGATGCGCAGATGCCTTTTTACCATGTATATCTGCTGTATACAATGTATATCAGCCCCCTAGGCAGATTTTGATGGAGATTTTTGACTCTAGTATGGATGATTTTGGTCTCGAGAATATGCAGGGGCGATGGAGTCCAGTTGGACTCAACAAGAGAGGAAAACAAAATTAGTAACTATTCAAGTGCTCTTACTACATAATTAAAAAATACATATAACAATTTACACAACAATGCGATAAATGAAGAAAAAAAATATACCATAAAAGGGTTGTCATAGCTAATTTGCTAAGTAATTCATATGACATATGACATGGATAAATGTCCATCAAAAACATGGTCTTATTGCTTAGTAAAAAATTGAATCTACCTACTAGAATAAACAACTAGGGATGAAACAACATACTCCATGCTACTTAATCTAAAATTTGGATTTATGTCATAATGAATACACCCTTAACCACTTTATGCCCTTTACGAGATAGATGTACGTTAAATAAATAAAGGGAGGGAGACAAATTCCCAACATGCGCAGCTTCAACTTGCTGTATTATGAAACCCCCCCACCCCCCACCCCACCCCACCCCAAAAAAAAAAAATACACCTAACTGCTTTAATCCAAGCACCAATATAGAATTTTATTTTTATTTTTTATTTAAAAAAGAAAAAAGAAAAATTAAAGAGAATGAGTTTACCTTTTTCGGGCAGCGAACGGGACGACGGACTTCCGCCACCACTGGAATTTCAACTTCAAATTTGTCGGATTTCAACTTTCTTTCCGAATTTTATAGCTATGTAAGCCAAAAAAAAAAAATCTCCAAAACCTCTAAAAAAAAGATTTCACAAAAAAAAATAAAGTTCTCTCCTCGAAAGTTCTCCCCAAAAATTTTTCCTCCCCTAATTCCTCTCCATCAACTTCTATTTATTGAAAAAAAAATATTTGTTCGAATTTCAAAAAATAGCCGTTTGAGCGGAATCTTTGAGCAATTTCAAAGAAAATCAGTAGGAGGAAGACATCCCCCTCAAATGAGGATCAGATTTTGACAAAAAATAAAGAATTTTTTCTAAGCCAAAGTCAACAATTGAGGCTCCTGAAAATTACAGAGATAAAATGGAGAGCGGGGAATTACCGTGATTTAAGAGATTTGTCGATTGAATTTTGATTGTTACAGCTGTTGTTTGTTGAAAATCGTTGAATTGTTGGTGTTTTTTTATTTGGTTGAAAATGACTGTAATGGTTGTTGAATGTTTTTGATAAGGGAAAGGGAAATATAGGTGTGGGCCGGATCATGTGATTTATTGGGCTAAGTGTTAATTTGGAAGAATAAGGTTGGGGCTGTTGAAGGGAATGGGCTGATGGTCAAGGAAATTGGGCTGCAGTGCTGGTGGGTTGTTTTGGCCCAATTTTAAGAAATGGGAAAAGGGGTTGGGTAATTTGTTTGCTGGTTCTTGGGCCGCTGGAATTGTTATTCTTAATCAAATAGTAAAGGGAATTGGGCCATGTGGGATTTGGGCTTAGGAAATTGGGGAGACAAAGGGATTGGATTCAATTAAAATAAAGGAAAAATCACATAAATATACATATTTAGAGCCTAAATTACAAAATATATCAGTACTTTTTTTTCTTTACAAAATCTATCATCCACTAAAAATTAATTTTTAAAAATTGCATATCCGAAATTTAAGGAAAAAAAAATATTTTGGAATTAATTTAGGTAAATTGGCTGAGTTTATGGGATATGTATTTATCCTTTATGGTATTTTATATATTTTCCAGTATATGTATTTATTTCTAGAGTCTTCTTCTTTAATTTTCTCATACTTACACTTCATAGTGAACCTTCACCATTCTTAACCAAAAAATTTAAAAAATCCTCACTATTCTTAACCAAAAAATATCCTCACCATTCTTAACCAAAAAGAAAAAAAAAAAGAATCCTGACCAATTTTTCCACCCGAATTAGGATAAAATTATCATCACCATTTTCTTCACTCATATTTTTCAGAGCTTAGATAGAATGCAAAAATGGTGAATTCAAAATCTTCTACGGAATGTACTCCAAGAAAGAGAGCAAGAATTGGGGCAAATACCCCACAGTGATAATACCAAGGAGAACACAAAAGAATTTTTAAGGTTTTGTTTGTGAAAAAAAAATGGCTTAAGAAATTGTACAAAGGGTTAAGGAAATCGTCAAGTGATTCAATGACCAAAACGTTTTTGGGTTTATCACTCTTGATGATGGTGGTGACGATCTGTTTGTTCGTCAGTCAGTATATTTTGTGTTTTGTTTTGGATACGGTGGAGGAATCCGATATGGTGGCGACGATGGCCACGATTTGATTTTCGATGGAGGTTTTGGGTCTTTTGTCAATGTTTGTTACTACTGATTGTTCTTCTGTTCTTCTACTTCTACGTTGTTGGAAAGGAAGAGGCCAACTAGATTGAATCTTTTGACATTTTTTAGGAGTTTAGAGCATTTTTGTATGACACCGGCAAGTGAAGGTTATCAATGATTTTATGCTGCATGAATTGTATAGAAATTGGTGTATCATGATGTATGAATTATATAGAAATTTGTGTTTGAATTGTATAGAAATTGGTGTACCACCAGCTTTATGGTGTCTGAATTATATAGAAACTGGTGTATCAGTAACTTTATGGTGTTCGAATTGTATAAAAATTATTGTATCAATGATTTTATTGTGCATGAATTGTATATAAATTGATGTATCATAATGTATGAATTGTATGAAAATTGGTGTATGAATTGTATAGAAATTGGTGTATCACTAGCTTTATGGTGTCTGAATTGTATAAAAATGGGTGTATCAATAATTTTATGATTTTTGGAATAGTTAGAAATTGATATATTAATAATTTTATGATGTCTGAATTATATAGATATTGGTATATCATCAATTTTATTTTAAGGTGTCTTAGAAATTGTGTATCAATAATTTTTTAGTGTTTGAACTCTTTACAAATAGGTTTATCAATAATAATAATTTTATATTGAAATATACAGAAATAGGTATATTAATAATTTTATGTTATCTGAAATATATAGAAATTGATGTAAAGATGGATAACTATATATTTTTTCCCAGGTCTTTCTTCAAAAGAAATCCTAAAAATTCAATCTTTACATATGGGTAACTATATATTCTTCCCGTGATACTTAAGAACGCACCAAGAAAATTAAAAAAAAAAAAAAGAGGTACATAATTAATAAAAATTAGAAAAAATAGAAAGGAGAAAAACAAAAATAAATCCTTTATAAAATAGAAGGGAAAGAATAAGAAGAAGAAATTGTTGAATGAAAAGTAACAGTTCAAATTTCATGTTCTTTTGTGTATGCTAATTTTATAGTAATAATTTTAAAATTTTCCCCAAAATAATTTTGTCATGGAGGTGGGTATGAAATTGAAAAATATATTAGGAGAAATTATAGGAAAGATACTTTTAACTATTTTTTTTCTTCTTTTTGTCTTATTTGATAAGTTTTGTTAGTTTGCTAGTGGTATATTTTGTAAAAATGAAACTAGTTGTATATTTTGTAATATTTACTCTTAAATTGTATATTTATGTGATTTGCCCTAACATAAATTATAGTTATTTCATATTTAATAAAATATCCATAACTGAATTAATTGGACAAAGTTAAGACGAAATAAATTCCTAATTAATTTGACGAGTTTCCCAAATTCAATAATTTTAAAATAAATACTAAATAAACACAGTTTTATTTTTATTTTTTATTTTTTTCAAATAACAATAATAATAGTTAGAATGATAATAATAATAATAATAATAATAATAATAATAATAAATAAAAATTATGAAACTAATTATGACATCAATTTCTTAGTTTCAATCAATCTTGAGAAAGGTAGAATACTCGCAATTTAATCAAACTTTTACTATGAATAAATTCTAAAGTATTTTTCTTTAATTGATAATTATATAATTATGTATAGTTAAACACTGAATATCTTAATTCAAAAGGTGGGTTGAAATTTATTTCAAAAATAACTTAAGATAAATATTTTAAAACTATTTTAAATTGAGAAACTCAAAAACTAATTTGGATTGTGAAGGACAAAAATTAGGTGTGTCAACACCTGTCCCCTCCCTTTGATTAGAGTAAATGCGAGTAACTCTGGCCAAAGTGAGTTTGGCGTTCCTAATTTTATCTGACCACAATTCGTCCCTTAGAAAGATTGGTTTTCGCATGATTTTTTTTTTGAGTTATGGATAGACCTCGGTATTCAGGTTTTCTACATATCTCAGGTTGCATGAGAATTCAAGCCACTTGTAGTTCAATAAGCTTGATTTTAAAGAACTATTTTCAAAAAATTCACAAGCTGTTACGAGTTTTGAATTTTGGTAAAACTGAAAAGCCGGGGAATAAGAGAATTGGTAGAGGTTGGAATGCAGTTGAGTTTTCTACATAGAGCCCAGCCTACATGTCCAGTGATTCAGGAAATCAAACTGCTTGTACTTTGACTCGATCGGTAGAAAAAATAGTGTTTTACGTTAGACAATCTTTGGCTTAGGATTGAGTGACAAATATATTGAGTTGTGAAAAAAAGGCTTGCATTTATCTCAATAGCGAATGTGGGCCCCTTACACCCGCAACTAAGAGTTACATGGGCACAATTTCCAAAGCTGTAGGGTTGTTGTCACCAGATTTTCAAAGAAGTGGAAAACTACCTCTGGTGCGCGTTTAGAATTTGCCACAGAGGTGAAACTGAGACAAAAAAAATCCTAAAATACCCATATACCTTCTAATAGGGGTGTGGTTTGATGATGGCGAAAGTCGTCCTTTGACTCGCATCCAAAGAGTTTGAATCCCTCTTCAGACTATATCCCAGTTTGCTGCTAAGAAAAAGTTTCATGTTGTGCTGCGTCCTTTATGGAGATGTCCACACCTATTTGAACATACTATGCTGAGATAGTCGAACCTGTTCTGAAAATACTGTGTCACCTTGAACTAGGTGACGATCCAACGTGTGTCATTGAAGGGTGGACAACCCATTTAAAATGCAGCATCCACTTTGAATGGAGTGACAGTCCAACGTGTCTCATTAAAAGGCGGATGACCCACTTTGAATATAACATGCCACTTTGAATGAAGTGACGATCCAACGTGTCTCATTGAAGGGCGGACGAATCATTTTAAATATAACATGCCACTTTGAAAGGAGTGATGGTCCAACGTGTCTCATTGAAGGGCGGACGACCCATTTTGAATATAATATGCCACTTTGAACTGAGTGATAGTACAACATATCTCATAATCACCTGCACTGAACTTATTAGTAGCAAATAAAATGTAAGGGCAATCGTACATACCTTGTTTTAGTATGCCATACTGGAGTAGGTTGAAATTCATGACATATAACGTCGAATGAGGTGATGTTCCATAATAAAATGTCACTCTGAAGGCAAGACGGTCCATAATATAATAATAGGTCACTCTGAAGGAGGTGACGGTCCATAATATAATTAGATGTCACTCTGAAGGAGGTGACGGTCCATCACATAACAATATATCACTCTGAAGAAGGTGACAGTTCATAATAATAATATGTCACTCTAAAGGAGGTGACTGTCCATAATAACATGTCACTCTGAAGGAGGTGACGGTCCATAACATAAGAATATGTCACTCTGAAGGAGGTGACAGTCCATAATATAATAAGATGTCACTCTGAAGAAGATAACCGTCCATAATATAGTAATATATCACTCTGAAGGAGGTGACGATCCATAATATAATAAGATTTCATACTGAAAGAGGTGACGGTCCATAACATAATAAGATGTCACTCTGAAGGAGGTGATGGTCCATAGCATAATCATATGTCATTCTGAAGGAGGTGATGGTCAATAACATAATAAGATGTCACTCTGAAAGAGGTAACGGTCCATAACATAATCATATGTCTCTCTGAAGGAGGTAACAGTCCGTATAGTATAATATGTCCCTCTTAAAAAGGTGAATGGCCAAAATATAATGAGATGGGTCACCTCGAATGATGTGATAATTCGATATATCCTCTTGAAAGGGTGGACGACCAAAACATAATAATAAATGGTGAATGACCAAAACATAATAATAAATGGTGAATGGCCAAAATATAATAAGATGTGTCACCTCGAACGAAGTAACAATTAGGTATGTCCTCTTCAAAGGATGGACGACCCAAATATAATAATAAATGGTGAATGACAAAAATATAATGAGATGTGTCACCTCGAACGAAGTAACAATTAGGTATGTCCTCTTGAAAGTATAGACGACCCAAATATAATAAAATATGTTCTTTGGAAAGGGCGGATGATCCAAATAGGATACAAAGTGATAGAAGTTGATTTGTTAAACTTCATCCTTTGAATCAGGAGTCATTTAAAGACACTGCACATATTCTGAGACTCTGGATTGGATACTCAAATTTTGAGAAGACACTTTTGCATTATTTCTTAGAAGTGATCCTACGTAACATCACCTGTACAACTCGAATAATACTCATTAATAATGGAATAATTTGTTATAGCTAAGTCAATAATATAACAAAAGGCAGAGTTTAAAGATAAAAAATGGAGTCTTTTGACTCGTGATGATTTAGAGATAGTGGTTCGAATAATATCTCTACATCTTTATCATTATTCCATATTATTTTCCTATAAAATCAGAGAAACTGTTAGAGATCATAACAAAGTAATAAAAACATTAATCAAGAGGAAAATAAAGAGGAGAAGTTGTCTGGGTTATCATGGCAAGGCCGCAATAGATCTGATAATGCCCTTTGTCATGCTTAACGATGTCGACTTTGTGACTTCACTGTTCCTACATCCAAAGAAAATTTTTTAGTTTTGAGAGACTGACTGTGTTGGTATTTCTTGCTCTCCTGATGCACCTTGTCAATCATTGATTTGCAAACTTTTCTGATCTTGAAGTACGACTTTTGTAGAATTTTTTAGGATCTTCCTCAAAAATTCTGCCACAATGTATAACATGTAAATTTCCAACTTTCTTACAACTTGTGACATTTATGAATATGGAATTTTTGAGATCTTATCAAAAATTCTGCCCCAGTCTAAAATGCAAAGTACTTGAATTATTTCTGATGTAGAGTACTTTAAGTATAGAGAACTTCGAAAATTATGCTCCAACTTCAGCTTCAGCAACATTTATTTTCAACTTTGTAGAAGATGTCAAGTTTTTGTGAAATTTTTTAGACCTTCTAAACAATTTTTGCCCCAGTTACATGCTTCAATGTCATCTTTATTCAATTTGAGGAACGATCTTTCTGATGAATATTGAGATCTTTTAAAAAAATTTGTCATAGTTTCCATGAAACCTTAACAGAAAATATGACAGAGCCAGTGTAGCACCTACGCATTCCAAGATAGTTTCATCATAAAATGAGAAGATAAATCTTCCATAGGGTTGATCAAAGCCGACATAGGCTGCCTTCGTATCCCATTCTTGGGAATTCAGGTCAAACATTGTTCATACCGTAATGAAAGGATGAGTTTTCTAAGGGGTTGACCGAAGCCGACATAAGCCGCCTACGTATCCCATTTTTGAGAATTCAGGTCAAATGTAGTTCATCAAAATTAAAAGGATGCAATTACAAGGAAACCAAATCATGAAGTGTGATTACAAAGAAATAAAGCAACAGAATGCAATAACAAGAAAAGGAAATGAGGAAGTACGATTACAAGAAAATGAAATAATAACTTTCAAATGCAGGATAGAAAGAGGTCAAAAGTGCGCCTTTGAGGAAAATTCATGCTTCTTCGGATTGATGATGTCAATGACTACTTCTGGTGATTGGGCAATGGATTGTTGTTAATATTAGCTGGAACTTCTTTAAGCGTTATCATTTTGTTGTCAATCCTGAATTTTGTGCTTGAGAGTGATACATTTCTCTGTATTATGCCCCACAGCTCCAGAGTGGTAAACACATCGTTTGTTTGGATCATACCAATTAGCAGAAGTGTTCACAGGCTTTGCTTCTACTGGATGAAGTAGTTTTGCGTCTTTTAACCTTTCAAAAAGTTGAGAGAGAGATTCTACCAATGGTGTGAAAACTTTGGGAGGCTTCCTTTCATAATTGATACGAGGAGCATTATTTTGATTGTTTTGTGGTGGAGGTTGAGCATGCTATGTCACTTGTGCATTGAAGACTGGGTAGTGAACATGTCGAGCATTAGGTTGATATCGAGGATGTTGTTTGTAGTTGGAAGAGTGTTCTTGAGTTATCACTACCATTACTTCCTTTTATTTCTTCTTCCCAGTTCCGAAAGAGCCAGTCTGGATGTCCTTGTGAGTGGATTGTAGTTTTGTCAAGTTTATTATTCTTCCTGTCTTTAGGACATCCTCAATCATTTTTCCAGTCTTGACGATTTCAATAAATGTTTTTCCAGCCATTGTTACCATGCAATCAAAATATTCTGGATTTAGTGCATGAATGAAATAACTGATCATCTCAGTTTCTTCCATTGGGGGATGTACCCTAGTCGCTTCTTCTCTCCAGCGTATGGCATATTTACGAAAACTCTCATTTGACCTCTGTCTTAGCTTTGTGATAGAGATTCTATCAGGAATAATGTCTAAATAAAACTTGTAGTGATCCACAAAAGCATTTGCCAGGTCATCTCAAGTGCGCCACTTAGTCACATCTTGCTTGGCATACCATTCTAGAGCCTTTCTACTCATACTTTGACTAAATAGCTTGACCCGTATTCCTTCATTCTTACCTACACCAATCAACTTTTCACAGTAATTTTTCAAGTGAAAGAAAGGATTTCCGAATCCATCAAACTTTTTAAACTTTGGGATCTTAAAACTAGAAGGCAACTCAATTTCGGGGAATGCATACAAATCTCATATTTTACACTTTGGTTATTCCCAAGCCCTCGAAGACTCCTTATTGCATCTTCCAAGGCCTTGAGCTTTATGTTCACTGTCTCATCAGTGTACATTCTTGGATCATTCTCTGTTTCAACTTAATGATTAGCATCTAAGCAGTATAACCGTTGAGTTTGTGTTACCGGTGGGACGACAGCATAAGTGTACATTGGTGGAGCATAGTGTGGCAATGATATGTTCTGAACCTTTGGATGAGCAAATGTGTAGTCAGAAGGGGCATTCTAAAAAACAAAAGTAAAATGACCTTCCTGATCAACTCCTTCGGACGTTGGAAGCACAGGTCCCTTTTGTCAAGCATTAGGAGGTAGAGTCATGTTTGGAGGGTCTGAGAAGGAGTTCTGCTTTGCATCACCATGAGCCTCAGCTCGACAATTTGTTGCTCCAAATCGACAACAAGCTCTGGGGCTATTTCCCTTCCTATCGAGGCACTTGGGTCCATTGCACCCAATATTTAAGAAAATAAAAATATTTTGGCATAACACACAAATATGACCCTAAACTTGACAACAAATTATAATTTTGACCTTACACTTTGATAGTGCACAATTAGGGTCTTTAACTATTCAAAACATGAACGAATATGATCTCCGATTTTGCAACATCCATGTGTGAGTTTCACTTTCGCCTACGTGGATATGTAATCCAATCATACGGTGCCACGTCATTAAAAGGGCTGACTGAGAGGACTTTTGATCTGGAACTTAAAACGCCGTCATTTTGCTTCTATAAGTTAAAACGACATCATTTTGCTTCTATAAGTTAAAACGACGTTGTTTTGCTTCTTCTTCTTCTTCTTCTTCTTATTATTATTATTATTATTATTGTTATTATTAATAATAATAATAATAATAATAATATTATTATTATTATTATTATTATTATTATTATTATTCTACTACTGCTATTTCTACATATTACGTACTACTATTGCTTCTATCAATATACCACTACTACTACGACTAATTATTATTATTATTATTATTATTATTAATACAAATATTTTAATAATATTTTCATCTTAATAACATTTTTTCACACCCCTTTTTTACGCGTAGTCCAAAAAATGGACATATTTTAAAGTTCGAAAGGATTTTATTATTTAAGTGACAAGAAATGAAAATTTATTTCGGAAAAGGATTATTTGCATTTTTTATTCAGAGTCGCCACTTGGCATAATCCGGTGTGCCAAGTCACCTTTGAAAAATCCTTTTCGAAACCATTTGACTCTTAAACTGGTTTGCGAACAGAGATTCCGGCTAAGGAATTCTGTTGACCTAGGGGAAGGTGTTAGGCACCCCTCGATCCCGTGGTTCGACCACGGTCGCTTGGTGGAGTGTATCGACTATTTTGGCATTATGAAATGTATAAACCACACAAAAGAATACAAAATAATCGAACAATAAACAAGATGAAACAGTCCAAAAAACGTAAAAGTTCAGTCCAATTATACAGTCCGAAAAATAGAAAAAAAAACAAAAATATAAATCCTAGTCTAAAACTAAATCTAAGCTCCAATGCCCTACCCGACACCGCGGGCCTTCATCACAATTATTTTCGCCAACATGATATGTCGGGGCAATCCCCGGTGAATAAATACAAGTGGTATCGGGACATTCCCCGGCTAAATAAATACATCTAAATTAAATACGATAAACTAGAAAGAAACGTTCACACGCACATTCCAACATCCAACAAAACGCTTATTCCTAAATTTCGTCTACCCGAACCTACGATTGCCTACCCGCTTGACTTACCATGATACTATCACGAAATTGATAATTAGACGTGAAAGTAACAATAACGACGAATCAAAACAACAACAAATCAAAATTAATCCTAATTCACTTTAACGATTTTTAAACTCGCGCCCCGAATTCTCTTTAAACCACATGATTAGTGCATGCTTCGATTTTCCAATCACATCTCATAATCCGAAACCAACATCAAACACAACACAAACAACGAAGACTCAAACCAAACACACAACAAATAAATCATCAGCACCAACAACATCAATAAAAAGTCAAAATAAATTAAAGATTCGGTTAGAAGAAATGGACCTCGATGAAATTGATCCTTGTCGATAATAAAGAAATTCGAAGATCAAAATACTCGACCAGAGAACCTCATAACGAGCAAACCAAACTCGGTATTAAAATAATAACCGGACAGCTCCAAAACCCGTGAATAAAAAAACTTTACTATACGAAACCCAACCAAGAACGACGACGAGATCAAATAAAGGTGACTCGAAACCCACTATCGACGTCGAAACATGAAATAGACGAAACCAAAATCAACCAAAGACAACAGGAAACCAAAAAGCAACGCAGATCGAGCTCCGGGGAGCTCCGGCGATGGAGAGACGGCGGCAATGCCTGTTCTCCAATGGCGGCACCGGTTCGCCGGCTGTTTCGTCGGACGGGTGAGCTGCGACTGCTGGCGGCGGCAGATTTACCGGGGAGAGAGAAGAGAGATTAGAACTGAGGGAGCCGGCAGCGCCGACGTCGTTATGGTTAAAATGACGGCGGCATCTTCGTCGGAGTTGACTGTTCGTCGCAGATCTAAGTGGGTTTGACAGTGGTGTCGCCGGAGTTGGTTGGTTTGTTGGGCAACGGGGAAAAGGAGGAAGGAAGCCGGCCGGTTGGTGGGCTGCTCCGGTGCCAATAAGACTCTCTCATTTTCATCTTCTCTCAACTCACCATCGCCTTATGGTGCCCGTGAGGGTTTCCACCAATAAGACTCTCTCATTTTCATTTTCTTTTCCTGATTTCTCATACTGAGGGAGACAAACGGTACTTCACAATGTATCATCATATCCATTGCATGCTTAGCCTTAACATTATCAAAAATTGACCTGAAGGACTTTCTTTGGTTGTAACTTGGCTTTTGGTTAAGGTTATAAAAGATGGTAAGAGGCTCAAACGATACTTGAAGTGGGGGTGGGACTTGCAACTTTTGGAATCGACTCAAACAATGCATTAACTCATGCCCCAGTTTTGTTGACTGGGTGAATCTTAAATCTTTATTTAGTTGGACCGAGCCTGAAATAGGGCAGCCTACGTATCTCACTCCCGAGAGAGGAGAATCAGGTCGGACGGAGTTCCATCAGCTTGTTCTTTGTTTTGATTTGATTTTGATTGATTTTTTTTTCTTCTTTTTTTTTTATTTTCGAACTCTTTCTTTTGTTCTTATTTTCTTGACATTTATCTTTACTTTATTTAGATTCCAAAAGAGGGATATGAAAGAAAAATAAAACGAAGCTCAAACGGGTAAACAAGGGATGACACAATGTTTGGATAGAAGAATAAAATGCCTTCATCATATCAATCTTCAAAAATACAAGTACTAAATATGCAATAAAATCAACAAAGGATCAAATATCATACTTAATATCTTTCGACCGCATCAGCATTGATAGCCATTTCTGCCATTTTGCCTTCAATATCTGTCAAATATAAGGCACCATTGGGCAACACTTTCTTCACAACAAAGGGACCCTGCCAGTTAGGAGAGAACTTGCCTTTCGCTTCAACCTGGTGAGGAAGGATACGTCTCAATACCAACTGACCAACTTCAAAATTCCTGGGATGGACCTTTTTGTTATACGCTCGAGCCATCCTCCTCTGATACAACTGGCCATGACACACAGACGTTAGCCTTTTTTTCTCAATCAAACTCAAATATTCCAGTCGGGTTTTTACCCATTCGTCATCATCAATCTCCGCTTCTACAATGACTCAGAGAGAGGGAATTTCAACTTCTGTAGGGATGACTGCTTCTGTCCCATACACCAATAAATATGGAGTTGCCTCTGTTGAAGTACGAACAGTGGTGCGATAACCCATCAATGCAAATAGCAACTTTTCATGCCACTGTCTAGACCCTTGTACCATTTTTCGCAGTATCTTCTTTATATTTTTATTGGCGGCTTCTACAGCACCATTGACCTTTGGGCGATACGGGGTAGAATTTCGATGTGCGATCTTAAACTGTTGACATACTTCTTGCATCAAATGACTATTGAGATTGACAGCATTGTCTGTAATGATCATCTTAGGAATTCCAAATCTATAAATGATACTGGCATGAACAAAATCTACTACCACTTTCTTCGTCACTGACTTGAAAGTGACTGCTTCTACCCACTTTGTGAAGTAGTCAATGGCTACCAAAATGAATCTATGCCCATTTGATGCCTTCGGCTCAATTGATCCAATCACATCCATTCCCCAAGCTACGAATGGCCATGGAGCGGCCATTGCATGCAATTTAACAGGAGGAGAACGTATCAGATCACCGTGTACCTGACATTGATGACACTTCCTAACAAATTGAATAGCATCCCTTTCCATAGTATGCGAGTAATAACCTTCTCGAAGAATCTTCTTTGACAAGACATGACCGTTCATATGCGACCCGCAACTCCCGAGTGGCTAAAGCATCAGCAATTTCATTACGAATCCTTGGAATATGCCTAAATTACATTAACACAAATCGTTGACATAGCTCCTGCAAGCATTGTCGATACGGGATGAGCTTCAAATCTCGAGTCTCCCAATCACCTTGAATTTGATGGACGAGCAAATTCGAATCTCCCAACACCAATAATTCTTGGACTCCCATATCAACAGCTAACCACAGACCAAGAATACAGGCTTCATACTCTGCCATATTGTTAGTACAGTAGAATCGAAGTTGTGCTGTTACCGGGAAATATTGTCCCAATTCAGAAATAAGAACCGCACGTATTCCGACTCCTTTCATATTGACAGCTCCATCGAAAAATAACCTCCAACCTGGATCAGTATCTATGACGACTTCATCGACACACGATACTTTTTCGTCAAGAAAATATGTCTTTAATGGCTCGTACTCTTCATCGATGGGGTTCTCAGCAAGATGATCTGCCAAGGCTTGGGCTTTCATGGCAGTTCGAGTCACATATACAATGTCGAACTCGGTAAGCAATATTTGCCACTTTGTCAATCGACCTGTCGGCATAGGCTTCTGAAAGATATACTTCAAAGGATCCATGCGGGAGATGAGATAAGTAGTATAGGATGAGAGATAATGCTTCAAATTCTGTGCTACCCAAGTTAGGGCACAACACGTCCTTTCAAGAAGAGTATACCTGGCCTCATATGCGGTGAATTTCTTGCTAAGATAATAAATAGCCTGCTCCTTTTTGCCTGTGACATCATGTTGACACAGGACACAACCGAAAGAATTGTCCATGACTGATAAATATAAGATTAAAGGCCTACCAGGCTCCGGGAGTACCAGCACAGGCGTATTTGATAAATATCTTTTGATTCGGTCGAACGCTTCCAAACATTCTCCAGTCCATTTTACTGCAGTACTCTTTTTCACAAACTTGAATATGGGCTCACAGGTGGTTGTGAGTTGAGCAATAAACCTGCTAATGTAGTTCAGTCTACCAAGCAAACTCATCACCTACGTTCTATTCTTGGGCGGGGGCAAATTCTGAATGGCTTTGATTTTCGAGGGATCCAATTCAATTCCCCGACGGCTGACTACAAACCCCAACAGCTTTCCAGATGGAACTCCAAATACACATTTTGTCAGGTTGAGTTTGAGATTATACCTGCGAAGCCTTTCAAAGAACTTTCTTAAATCTTTAACATGGTCGGCCTGACTTTTTGACATAATAATCACATCATCCACGTAGACCTCAATCTCCTTATGCATCATGTCATGAAACATAGTGGTCATGGCTCTCATATACGTTGCTCCAGCATTCTTCAAACAGAACGACATCACTCGATAACAATAAGTTCCCCATGGTGTGGTAAAAGATGTCTTCTCCGCGTCTTCATCATCCATAATGATCTGGTGATATCCGGTATAGCAATCTACAAAAGAGGCAACCTCGTGTTTAGTACAGTTGCCTAGCAAAATGTGGATATTGGGCAGTGGAAAATTATCTTTCGGACTTGCTCTGTTCAAATCACGGTAATCAACACACACTCGAATTTTACCATCTTTCTTTGGTACGGGAACAACATTGGATAACCACATGGGATAGCGAGCCACTCGAATTACTTTGGCTTCAAGTTGTTTCATGATTTTCTCTTTAATTTTAATACTTTTTCTTCATCATATTCCCCATCCTGCTTCTTTATATCTTGATTAGTTTGGATTTTAAGATCAGGCTGAAAATTCTGCATGCATGTCATGTCATTAGAATCAGCATAAAGAGAACTGTGTAAGAAAGAAAAACAAAATATATTAGACACAAAACAAAAGGGACATTGCATTTCATTAAATAAAAGATAGAAGGGTTTGAACATAGATACCAACATAACATAAACAAACTAAAAATCTGAATTATAACCCTGAAATAACTCGAATAAACAGAAAGAAAAAACAAAATAAACTACCAAAACTCCCTCCTGACGGGGAGAGGAGTGACTTCCCAATTATTGAGCCGGACAGCTGGACCTATGAATTGCACGTCTGCCATACTGGTACCTTCTCCTACTTCAACCATATAAACTTTAATACAAAGGTTCTTGAAGTCATCTACCAATTCAACCTCAAATTCCACATGCTTCGTAACACCGCTCTTAACAAATGATTCACTCAGTAGTGGCATTGGGCGAGGGAGTGACCATATTTCCTTTTTCCTTCCCTTGGCCTTCTTCAGATCTTCAGCTGTAGGCTCAAATCCTAGACCAAACATGCCCACGTTCTTACTCGGACATATGGGATTAACTATACCATGCAGACACGCTCCCAAACCCTTTCCTGGCTCAAATCCGTACTTTCAAAGTTCACTCACCATCATGACAGAAGCAGAAGACAATTGCAGTCCCGGTATAGCCTGCCATTCAGGAATACGACTCACTAGCACTGTATCAAAAATTTGATAGACGAATGTCTCCTCTACGTTATTTGCTTCAATAAGAGACAAGGGAGAATCTTCGTAGGCTGAAAAATCTCCTTCACCATGAATAACTACTTCTCGCCTGTCATGCTCAAACTTAATCATTTGGTGCAGTGTAGATGCAACCGCCTTGGCCTTGTGGTTCCGCGGCCTTCCCAACAACAGATTGTAAGAGGATTCTACATTCAATACTTGAAACTCTATGGCGACTCAACAGGCCCTATGGTCAGCATTAGTTTTATTTCGCCAATGGAATTTGATTTTGCACCATCGAAAGCCCTAACACATACATTGTTGGGCCTTATCCTGTCAGTACCAATATTCAACTTTTGCAAAGTAGAAATAGGGCAAATATTTGCACCTGAACCTCCATCAATCATGACATGAGTGACGTAGAAATCTTCACACTTCACTGTAATGTAAAGGCCCCGATTATGCCCTGTACCTTCAACAGGCAATTCATCGTCAGAAAAGCTGATCCGATTGACCTCAAAGATCTTTCCAACCATTTTCTCAAGTTGGTTGATTGTAATCTCCCTTGGAACATATGCTTCATTTAATACCTTCAGTAAAACATCACGATGCTCCTTGAAGTGCAACAGCAAAGATAAAAGGGAAATTTGAGCAGGGGTTTTCTTCAACTGGTCTAATATTGAATACTCTGGCAACTTCATCTTTTTCAAAAATTCTTCGGCTTCCTCTTCAGTGATAGGCTTTTTTATAGATGACGGTCCACTCATCGTTGGCTTGGACTTTCTTAAGCTTTCAGGCACGAAGCATCTTCCTGACCTAGTCAAACCTCCTACCTCATCTACATCTTTCACCACTCTTTCTCGTGATAGGTTATCACAGTCCGCCCATAATTTCAGGGAATCCTTTTCGTATCAACTATCGGAGATTGGGTCACCGGTTTGAGGACAATAGGCGGTGCCAGTGCTCCTTTCACTGTCAAGATGGGCTGACTTAGAGCTCCCACCACTGTCAACTTGGGTTTATCCTGCCTTGAATCAACATGCCTTCTGGCGCCTTGTACTGTGATCAGGGGTTTCTTTGTACTTTCTTGGGCTTTATCTTCTCTCATTCCTTCCTGGCTCAATGACATTGCTTTCAAAGACTCCGCTACATTCACCGACTTCTCCTCAGTGGTCTGTTTCTTGACAATAGGCTTATAACTCTTCGAAGACTCTTTCCCGTCATATATCAATTCTAACATATTGGCTTCTGCATGGGTTGGCAGTGGATTCTGGTTAATGTTTGGACATTTCGGGGCCTGGACTAGCATCTGATTTGTGTCAATTAAATCTTGGACAGCTCTCTTTAAATGCCAGCATTTCTCGATATCATGGCCAGGCATATCAGAACAGTACGCACACCTTAAAGAATAATCGAGATTCCTCGGCGGTGGATTTGAAAGCCTTCCTTGAATTGGACTCAAAACCTTCAACTATCTCAACCTATCAAACAAGCTAGCATATGACTCCCCAAGAGGTGTGAATTGATTTTTGACCGCCTTCTCCTTCTTATACTCGGGCCTAGGCTGAAAGGTGGGTCTGGAGGGATTTTGGTAATTTGGTGGAGCGAATGGGCGATTTTGTGAAGCTTGCGCACGCCATTGCGAGTAAGAAGGGGTTTGGACATATGGTTGCGCGCTATATACTGGGTACGGTGGTGGTGGAATGGAATATAAAAGGATTTTGTGGAGGGTAGTAATGGTGGGGAGGAATATATGGAGCTTGGCTGTAGACTTGGGCTTGGGATTGGGGATAAGGGCGAGGTGGTCTTTTGGGATAGGAATGGGTTCCAGCTATGACAGTCGTCACGTCCTCTTTCTTCTTTCTACCTCCAAATGGGCCAGATCCACCTTGAATCGCTTGTGTGGTGGCTTTTAACGTGGCAAAACTCACTATTCGGCCGGTCGTAATTCCATCCTCTATCATCTCCCCCATTTTGAGGACTTCCATAAAAGACTTTCCCATTGCCAGAAGTAAATGTTGAAAATAGGTCTCATCCTGCGCCTGAATGAAAACTTCTACCAATTAACTTTCTTTCATTGGAGGCTTTACCCTGGCGGCCTATTCACGCCACCTTATCGCGTATTCCCTGAAACCTTCAGTGCTCTTTTTCTTCATGTTGACCAAGGATTTTTCGTCCGAAATCAAGTCGATGTTGTACTGAAAATATTGAACAAATTCAAAAGCCAAATCATCCCAGCTATTCCATTTATCGATATCTTGATCGATAAACCATTCGGAGGCCAGATCTGGAAGACTCTCGCCAAAGAAGGCCATGAGCAATTCTTTCTTGCCTCCTGCAGCCCTCAACTGGTTGCAATAACGTCTTAAGTATGCCACGGGATCGCCGTGTCCTGCATACTTCTCGAACTTAGGCATCTTAAAATCGGGGGGAAGATTGATGTGTGGGAACATGCACAGATCTTTATAAGAAACACTCCTGTAATCTTTGATCCCTTGCAGATTTGTCATAGCCTGCTCTAGACTCTTTAATTTCCGAGCTATGATATCTTGTTCCTCTGTCGCAATAGGTTTCTCCGTATTAAATGGAAATGCAGGCAGTTGAGTGTACCCATACGGTTCATTCATTTGCAAAGTAGGCTCCGGGGCATAATACTGACCATCTGAAACCTTCAGTACTGGCTCACTGGAAGACCTGGGAAGCCTCATTATAGGACGAGCAACATATATGGGAGTTTCATGTGGTGGCGGATCCACGAATACCGGTGTGATCGGTGGCGCTGGCTGAGCAGCGGGTCTTGATTGAGGAGCTGCCAAGGGCACACTAGAACTGTCAGGATAATAATGTCGCGAAGTGAATCTTGGCGCGTGGTCGGGTGACTCAGTAGGAACAGAGAATTACGTCTGAGAGAGCGGTGGGCAATTAGAGACGTTTCCAAGACCTTCAGGGAGTGGAGGAGGAGGCATTCCGCTGGCCCATGCCCGGTACAAATCTATCAGTTGTTGCCTGAGCCTTACTACCTCATCATTGTGTTCAGCACTTTCTTCCCTGTGCTCCTAATCCGGGTCAATGAGCGAATTTTCCATCTCTCTGTTAGCCATGGCAAACTTTGCTTTGGACCTGGTGAAGTATGGGTGACTAGCCAGGATGCTGCAAACCTACCACTGTTATCTGAAAGAACATGCTCATCAAAGACGACATCCGTCAGGATTAAGGCACATAACAAACATGGGAATCACATTGGTAAAATTGTCCTAAATTCATGTTCATTTCTACCAGCTTTTGAGGGTAGCGAGGTCATTTTAACATCATCCTAATTTTTGTCTACACTATTTTTTTTAATCTACACTTACTATTATTTTTCTTTCCCTCTCTTTTCTCTCTTTTTTTCTTTTTTTTTTTTCTTTTTTTTTTTCCGTATCAATCTCTACTCTTTTCTTTTCTCTCGTTATCTACCTTTATTTTATCATTCTTTATGTCTTTTGTTTTTCTTTAAAAGAGGAAAAATGAGAAACAACGAAAGAAAATGATTAGATCGAACCCAAAAAGTAGGTTGCCTACGTATCATGTTGTACATGAATCAAATTTTGCGTAGTTCGGGCCTTGCCAAAATGGCCAATTAAACTCTCTTTTTTTTTCTGAAACTTTAAGAATAAAAGAAAAATAACAATTTGTCATATCCTTATGAAGAAAGAAAACAACAAAACGTATAAAAAGTTTGGGACCACTGTAAAACTAAAAAAAAAATGAATACGAAACAACATTAGAGACCCCTAAGACGACATAGGTGAAATTACTAATAAAGACTCTAATACCAAAACCAACTTGACTTCGACTTAAAACAGACACCACCCTACAATGACAGACGCATAAAAGACTCCAACTGAATAAAGATAAGAAATGCTCTTTCAGACTGGTGCTCTGCGTGATGACCCTGGCTGATATGGACCTGCCTCTGAAGTTCTCTTTCTCACATTCAAGCTTAGTAGCATATACTGTAAAGACACCCTGATACCGAGGAAGAAGCTTCGGGCCCGTATTCCTGCTTCATGAGGTGTGCACTTGGAAAGATTATTCTGACACCTTTCTACCGTCTGGAACAAATCTGCTAACTAAACTCTCAGTGTTTCCACTTTGGACCCTACACTTTCCTCCTGATGGTTGCCTACTATGCATTCTTCCTGTATTCTCCCTCTAAGCTGCACTGGTAAAGGTTGACTGATACCCCGAGGGATAGATCGAAGCCAGACCCCATATCCCTGAGTGTACTCCGGATTATCCAAACTTTCTTTGAGTGTGTCCACACCTAGCTTTGTTGCATGCTTCCAAAACTGCTCATACCTGCTCTCACCTAAGGCTTGGTCCTTGAAGTACTCAACATCCTTCAGAAGATCCACTGCTGGTGGCATGTCCTGTAGCCTGCCTAACTGGCGCATTATCCTAAAAGGATTGTATGGTCTAGTGCAATTGAGCCCTAATATAACGAAGGGGAACTGCGTCTGACAACCCAACAATACTATCTTTGGTCGAAGCCACAGATAAGTCCACAAAATGTTATCCTCGGTTCTTGATTCAAGAAATTCAATCCAAGCCTTGACTCCCACGGGTAACGAGAATTTATCCAAGCGCAACCTGGAGTTCATGGCTTTCACTCGATTGGGAATACAATGATCTAACACGTCTGATCTAACTAAAGAAGGCGCATGCAAATGCTCTATCAACCATAACTGTAATATCAAGTTACTGCCCTCAAAAAATCTCCTTCCCCCTTTCACTTCGGTTAAAGCCTTATATATTTCTGTTAAGATCATGGGTATGAGAGTGAACCTGCCCTTTTGATTAATGCCCTTGTCATTTTGATCCTTATGAAATAGGGCCATCACCACAGATTGCAAATGGGTATTAATACGTCTTTCTTCTAGTAGAAACACTAAAGTACCTAACAAAGCGAGGGTGAAGACTTCAAGACGCTTTTTCTCCCATTTCTCCTTAGTCACATGAAATTCATCCCAAAAGCAATCAAAACCTTCTGAGGGCCCGAATCTATCGAACAAAAAATCTAGGGAAACCCACGAGTCACTTAAACAAACCAAACGGATACCCTTGCTTTTTAAACCACAAGACTGCAAAAATCTCTCGCCAGTATGATTTCGCGCTCGCATCATATCCTTCTCGATATAGGGCAAATGCAACAAACCGGATATTTCTGCCAAAGTAGTAGTCATTTCACATTCCTCAAACCTGAACACCAAACAACTCGGATCCCAAAAGGTTAACAAGGCCTCTATTAAATCTGGACGAGGGGTAACATGCAGAAGTTCCATAAGGTCACCTAATATTTTAACCAGTTACTGCTGATCAACATAGTTAAACATTTCCCACCATTTCATTAACTTTTTGGGCACTTTGACAACCATTAGAACTTTAGACTTGGAGGACCAATCCATCCTGTAATGACATATAAGACGTTATCTCAAAAAAATCGACAGGAGTAGAAGATTCCCAACCCTTGAGATATTTGATGCAAACATACGTCGATGGAACAGACCACATTTATGATTCCAATTTGCCGAACAGAAGTACTGAGCGAATCAGTCTACTTGGCAAACAACTCCAGATTACGAGACGAGAGACCTAGGCTAATACTAAGACAAAGGCCGACACAAAAAATTTTACCGGACCCACAGAGGGTTGCCTGCGTATCCCAACCCGAGGGAAGGGAATCAGGTATGCGTAGTTCATTCAGATTGGACAATTAACGATTAACTAATAAATTGACCCTAACTTAAGAGACACTATAAAAAACAAACGAATAAAACTTCTTTTTTTTTTCAACTAGATGCTTTAACCAAGACTGACACCACCAATTATACAGAAAAATCTTTTTGGTATTTCCGTTTTTGACAAATAAGTAGAAAAGGCAAACAAAACTTTTTATCTTTTTTTTTTTGAACTTACGGTACTTTACAAAACGTAAAAAAAATCTTTTTTTGAATTTTTGGATTGTGCAAAACAAAAGCCATAACGAATTCTAAAATAAATTACGACACTCCTCTTTTTTTTTCGTTCTCTTCGACTCACTTTTCTATTGTTTCTTTTTTGTTTTTTGCCTACACACCTTACTCCCAACAAATTAGTTTAATTTTTTTTTTTAAATCAGTCCGTCAAATGACTACGTTACCCTTAATAATGCAACAGTTAGCACGTAGGGATGCTTTAAAGGGGAGTCTCCTACAAAGGGCCATGTGGGTCCCGCTAGGTCTCCGCATGATGCACATAAGCAAAACCTAAAGGCTGACCTACGTTGTGGTTTACTAACAAGGCTGTTCGGGGGAGCGTATGGTCGATAGTGGCTGCTTTGCTTTCCACCTACTCTATAACACCGACGGCTCCCCCCCCCTAAAATAAGGGTGACTCAACTAGAGGTTGTGTACAACACGTGTACTACGGACTTGTTGCAGAAAGAAGGCCGGGGGTGGACTCATGATGACAGATATAAAGCGGTAACACATAGGATAAATAATATAAACAAAGAGCACGAAAAAGCACAAAAAGTGAAAATAACACAAACAATAACCACCAACAATGTTTATACACTCGTAATGCCAAACAAAGCCGATATGACTCCAAAACTAGCTCGAATTCTGAAAACTCATTCCTTTCCCCAGCAGAGTCGCCAGAAGCTGTCACACCCCTTTTTTACGCGTACTCCAAAAAATGGAAATATTTTAAAGTTCGAAAGGGTTTTATTATTTAAGTGACAAGAAATGAAAATTTATTTCGGAAAAGGCTTATTTGCATTTTTTATTCAGAGTCGCCACTTGGCATAATCCGGTGTGCCAAGTTACCTTTGAAAAATCCTTTTCGAAACCATTTGACTCTTAAACCGGTTTGCAAACAGAGATTTCGACTAAGGAATTCTGTTGACCGAGGGGAAGGTGTTAGGCACCCCTCGATCCCGTGGTTCAACCACGGTCGCTTGGTGGAGTGTATCGCCTATTTTGGCATTATGAAATGTATAAACAACACAAAAGAACACAAAATAATCAAACAATAAACAAAACGAAACAGTCCAAAAAACATAAAAGTCCAGTCCAATTATACAGTTTGAAAAATAGAAAAAAAAATACAAAAATATAAATCCTAATCTAAAACTAAATCTAAGCTCCAATGCCCTACCCGACGCCGCGGGCCTTCATCACAATCATTTTCGCCAACATGATACGTCGGGGCATTCCCTGGTGAATAAATACAAGTGGTCTCGGGGCATTCCCCGGCTAAATAAATACATCTAAATTAAATACGATAAACTAGAAAGAAACGTTCACACGCACATTCCAACATCCAACAAAACGCTTATTCCTAAATTTCGCCTACCCGAACCTACGATTGCCTACCCGCTTGACTTACCATGATACTATCACGAAATTGATAATTAGACGTGAAAGTAACAATAACGACGAATCAAAACAACAACAAATCAAAATTAATCCTAATTCACTTTAACGATTTTTAAACTCGCGCCCCGAATTCCCTTTAAACCACATGATTAGTGCATGCTTTGATTTTCCAATCACATCTCATAATCCGAAACCAACATCAAACACAACACAGACAACGAAGATTCAAACCAAACACATAACAAATAAATCATCAGCACCAACAACATCAATAAAAAGTCAAAATAAATTAAAGATTCGGTTAGAAGAAATGGACCTCGATGAAATTGATCCTTCTCGATAACAAAGAAATCCGAAGACCAAAATACTCGACCGGAGAACCTCACAACGAGCAAACCAAACTCGGGATTAAAATAATAACCGGACAGCTCCAAAACCCGTGAATAAAAAAATTTACTATACGAAACCCAACCAAGAACGGCGATGTGATCCGATGAAGGCGACTCGAAACCCACTATCGACGTCGAAACATGAAATAGACGAAACCAAAATCAACCAAAGACAACAGGAAACCAAAAACCAACGCAGATCGAGCTCCGGGGAGCTCCGGTGATGGAGAGACGGCGGCAAAGCCTGTTCTCCCACGGCGGCACCGGTTCACCGGCTGTTTCGCCAGATGGGTGAGCTGCGACTGCTGGCGGCGACAGATTTATCGGGGAGAGAGCAGAGAGATTGGAACCGAGGGAGACGGCAGCGCCGACGTCATTATGGTTGAAACAACGGTGGCATCTTCGCCGGAGTTGACTGTTCGCCGCAGATCTAGGCGGGTTTGACGGTGGTGTCATCGGAGTTGGTTGGTTTGTTGGGCGACGGGGAAAAGGACGAAGGGAGCCGGCCGGTTGGTGGGGTGCTCCGGCGCCGGCGAAGTTATTGGAGGAGAGAGAGAGTGTGAGTTTAGAGAGAGAAAAAGAGAGAGAGCTGATGCCTTTTTTTTTGTTTTTTTGTTACTGTTCATTGTTTTTTGTATATGTGGGTATGTATATATATTGTTTTGAGGCCTTTCTTTTTTTACAAGAAAAAGAGAGGGGGGGTGGGGTAACGTGGGGTAGGGGGATAGTGGTGAGGTGTTATTTTTTTATTGGGTAGGTTGTTAGGATAAGATAGGGTTAGTTATTTTATTATTTGTTTATTATATTTTTTTTTTTGTATTTTGCGGGGTATAATGACATGGGTGAGGGTACACGGTAAGATAAAATAAGAGTGGACAAAAATGACATCGTGGCGGGTACATGATATGCTAAGGTAGAAAATGAATAAAATCGAACTTCTAAGGGGGGGCAAAATTATGTGTCTACACATTTTATTAATAACATTTTAATAACGTGAATTTAATATTCTACTACTAC
The DNA here is from genome assembly GCF_002878395.1 of Capsicum annuum. NCBI lineage: Eukaryota > Viridiplantae > Streptophyta > Magnoliopsida > Solanales > Solanaceae > Capsicum > Capsicum annuum. The sequence goes on along the minus strand of NC_061112.1, from coordinate 134,690,466 downwards.
TACTGTCCGTAACAACCTTTTATTAATAACGTTAATTTAATAAACTACTATTACTGCCTTTAATACCGTTTTAATAACGTTTTAGTAACGTTAATGTAATAACGTTAATTTAATAACGTTAATTTAATAATATTTTAAAAATGTTAATTTAATAACTTTGATTTAATAAAGTTTTGTTAAAATTATAATTTTTTTTATTTATTATTAGTATAGTTTCATCTTTGAGCTGAAAATAAAAAAAAAATAATAGTGAAAAGTCATTTAAATATATAAAATGGAAAGTAAGGGCATAATAGTCATTTTATCCTTTTTTTACTATTGAAACTCTCAAATTTTTAGCCCGACGTGCTCAATTTTGCGTGTACGACATGCGTTTTGTCACATAGGATCAGAGGTCATATTTGGCAGTTTTGAATAGTTAAAAGTCATATTCGTGCATTATCAAAGTTTAAAGTCAAAGTTATAATTTGGTGTCAAGTTTATGGTCATATTTATGTATTATGCCAAATATTTTTCCATAAAATGCATTGAACATCAATACCTAAAAACAAACTTTAGAAAAAGTAACTAGGCCTAAGTTAGTCCAAATTGTAGTTGTCACTGTTTTCAACATAATTTAATTCATGAAAAATAAACTTCAACAACAAATAAAAATACAAAGAAACAATAATTTTTCTTGATAAACGATGTGGGTATGAATCTGTTCCTCCCTTGATTCTTCTATCTTGATTTTCTCCTTAATTGGAGGGCCGTCAGTAGCGTATTTCTAGAATATAGGAAGATTTGGATATGAATTTCTCCATAATTCGAGGGTCGTTAGCGACGTATTTCTCAAACGTCGGAACATTTGAATTTGATTTCCATGATAGGAGGGTTTGTGAATCTTTTTGATGTATTTTGATTATCAAAAAAAGATATTCCACGAGTTTATCGGAATGTAGACTTGATGAAACTCAAAGACGAATCTTGAAGTACCGCTTCCATCTTTACGATCCTGCGGCTATAGATTTGCATATTTGATTTATAAGAGAAGAGATTAAGGGCAGATTTGGTCTCACTGGACGTGCCAGTTTAATTTGTTTCCAACAAATTTTACGGTGACTGAAATAAATTGCAATCACAACTAAAAATATAAACATGATCTTTTATTGATAAATGACGTGGGTACAAATTTGTTCCTCCCTTAATTCTTCTCTCTTGATTTTCTACATAATTCGAGATTGTCAACAGTGACTACTCCTTCCCGCCTCAAATTATCTGTTATGTTTTTCTTTTATACACCTCTTACGAAAATATTAATTTAAGCAGGATTTTGATTATTTTACTTTTATTTATATCTTAAAATATTGCCTCTCGTCATTGACTATTTACTTTATTTATGTGTCATCACCTTATAGTTGAAGCATTTCTAGTCAACAATTCTAAGGACAAATGAAGTAGTCGTTTGACCATGAGAATTTTTTCACTTTTCTCGGAAAAATTATTTCACTTTAATGAATATAGTAGTGTTTTGTCTTGAGAATTCCAAATACAATTTGAAATTGTTTTCACTTTTTTCACTTCTACTTCTTTCATAAATTTCAAAAACAAACTCCAATTTATATTCATGGACAAACACAACTCTAACTCCAACTCCGAATTTCATGACCAGACCGGGCCTAAGAAAGTAATAATAAATTTGAACTTCTAGAATGTTAAATAATTTTAGGCAACTATCCTCCAAAAACCAAGACAAAAAATTTGAGATGGATGAAGTAATTAGTTAAGAATTTAAGTTTGGTACACCGTTGGTGTATTTTATTTTTTTTACACTATCAGGTAACTATTACCTGCTGTAGCGGTCATCCATTTCTCAGGTAAAAATATAAAAATGAATAACCAGATACAACAGATAAAAGTCACATGATAATATAAAAAGAAAATACACCAATGATGTATCAAACTTAAATTTTTTAATTAATTACTTGCTCCCCTTACTAATTAAAGAGCAGAGTCGTGGCTAGTAAAAACCAAAACTAGGGTTTGAGAAAAGTTAATTGGTCCCTATCTATATAGCACTAACACTAGCTGAACTTGAAATTTCTTTGTCTAGAAGGATGCTTTGAATCAGAAAAGAAATTAGTTTGAAATAATGAAAAGATCAAAAGGATTTGGTCCCAAATCACAATCAAAAGTTGAAAGAAAAGGCTTCCCCCTATAATACTTCTTCCAAATAATACAACTTTATTCACTGTCAAAAAAACAAAAAAGAAAAAGAAAAAAAGAACACATCTTTCTCAATGCATTCAAAGAAGAAGAAAAACTAAAGGTAAAATAAAGAAGGAAGAAAATAGTGTGAAAAGTATCTTTTTTTGACGTTAATTTCTCCCTAGGGTGCACGTAAGTTAGCTTGTGAAAAGGGATTATTAATTAAAGTCCAATAAGTCTATGGTTTTTCTTTGATTTAGACTTGTTGGTCCAATCTACTCAATAGCTAATGCTGCTGCCTGCCAAATCTCAACTTTACAACCTTCTTTTTTCTCCTAATTACCACTCAAATTAATTATATGCATGCCCACGGGACTAATAGTCCATGGTCTCGATTGGTAGGGTGTACATGAACAGTAATACTGAAATAATAATATGGAAATTCGTTATGCTGGATATATATATTTTTTATTCATTGATTGGTTTTGTATTAATAATAACATGCATTGTATGATATCTATATAAAAAATTATTTACAAAAATAAACTTGGTATTCTTTAGCTTTATACACTTTCAAAAAAAATGGTCCTTAATGATGCATTATTTTTTCTAATACCTTCTACCAGGTGACCCCTAATTGTTTAATAGAAATTTTGTAGAAAGAAATAAAACAGAAAAGAAAAATTACCTCACCAAACATGGAAGAATACTTTGTATTTATGAGTGTTTGGACCGTGTTTCATGGCACTTTTCAAAATTCAAAAGAGAAGTGCTATGAAAAGCAAAGAAACTACAGGCATATGTTTACTTTAATTGATGAGAAACCAGAAATCTGTGGTCTTCATAAAGAAATAATTTCCCTAAAAAATCTTGTTTATGATATATATCCGTGGGACCTTTATAAAAAGTTACTTTAGAAACCAGTATTCAACATCCTGAAACTGTTTCTTCCTTTAACTAAAATACTTCCAGTTCGATCATTTTTAGTTCGTCTACTATATTAAAAATAAATTTTACTTCTACTTGTTAACTTTAACATATCAAGAAAGAGTTTTGGGATGTTAAATTTATCCCAAAATTTGCTTTGCTAATTGTATCTTGTTTAATTTCTTAATTGGAAGATACAATGTTGCTGATTAAATTGATAAGCTTGTCTTTGGTAAACAAACAAATAGAAAAATGATCATGTATAATTCTAGTGTTCGTATAATCCGAATGCATAGTAAAAAACATCTTGTTACTACTATATATAACATGCAGGATCGGACCTAGGTTCATATTTGTGGTGCTCTGACACTCGTTAAACTCGATTTAGGTTCATATTAGATATAATTATATAAGAAATACATAAAAATTGATATAAGCAGTGGCGGATCCAGCTCACAGTGAGGGGGTTCATCCGAAACCCCTTCGGCGCAAAATTATACTATGTATACAAGCTTAAAATTATTTTTCATGTATATATAGTTGACCCGGAACCCCCTTCGACTAATTATTTTGTTCACATTTTTCGATTTTGAACCCCCTCAATTAAAATGCCGGCTCCGGCACTGGATATAAAATGGGAAAAAAGCACCCTTGAAACCAAGAATACATATGGGTGCTTTAGTTTCCAGGATAATCTTAATGCTTCGGGTGTCAATATGTGGTTCAAACCTCCCGAGCATCTACGATTCCTAAATTCTGGTTCCACCACCGCATATCAAGTAAATTTTTTAAAAAAATATCTCCAAGGTTCCTAGCTCGCCGTCATGATAGGCCTATTTAAGCTCTGGAAGTATAACTCAAATCAACCCAACTTTAATTTAAAGGGTCTATATTGGACGGATTAAAATGGACCTAGTTAATTTAATTTATTGAGGTTAAACTGTCTTCATCTTGTAAGTAGTTGTCTTATAGAAAGTCAATTTCATCCTATGCCTTAATTAGTCATCCAAAGACTAAAGTCTTGAAATATCTCTGAGAATTAAATCACATCAAAGATAGCGTAAAGCATCCACCATATATTTATTCATTTATCAACTTTCACTCGTGCTCTATAATGTAGCTGGCTAGCTTTCAAAACTTTGTTTTCACCTACCTACTCCTCTTTTACTAAAAGGAAACCTAGTGCATGCATGAAATCACTCTGTTGAAAATGTTACTCCCAGTCCCAGTATGTATCTTTTTTCAATGACTTCATGTTATACACACATATCAGTGTGATTTTATGTTACATTATTAACGGAGTTAATTAGAGAATTAGTGTGAGAAAATGAGCTAGAAAATGAGCTAAAAGGAATACTATCGAGGTGAATGAATTAAATGTCAAAATTAATTAAGTGAATTCAAGACCTAATTTTAATTTGAAAATATTGAAAACAAGTATTGCAATATTAAAAATTCTTTTCTCTCATTCATATTTCAAATTTCAAATTTTCAACTTTCCCCTTTCTCCTTTCTCTTTTTCTTCATCTGCTTTTTTCTTTTTCCTTCTCTCCTTCTTCATCGTCTTCTTCCGCCTTTTTCATATTTGTCATTTTTCTTTTATGTTTATTTCTGCCTTATCTTCTTGTCATCATTTTATTTGTGTGTTTTCGTCTTTTTCTATTTTTTCATTCAAATCTGATTCAAAAATGTTTAGAAAATATTGGGTAAAAAAATTGCAATCGTTGAAAAACAATTGAGAGTTGTCTAAGCAACAACAAGATGTTTAAATAAGTCAGGGTTGTTTAAGCAAACGAAAGATATTGTTTAAACGATCAAGAGTTGTTTAAATGTCTGCTAGTTGTTTGGAAGTAGTGATGTTGGGGAGGAGAGGATATTGTTTAGACAATCGGGAGTAGTTTAAGCAAATGAAAGATGTTTCTGTTAGTTGTTTGGAGGGGGGAGGGGGTGAAGGGAGGAGAAGGAAAAGAATAGGAGGAGATTTGTGTAAATAAAAAAACTTACAAATATTTTTAAAATATATGTCATTATAAGTAATTAAGAAAAAATATCTCTTTTACCACATTCTTAAGAGTTGTGTCCTATATTCTTTATTATCTCTCTCAAAAATGCTTTTTAATTCACCCTCCCAACTAGATAAATATTGGTTTTGAAATCTTCATCCGAGTAAGAGCAACATCAGCAAACAATAGTCTTCATAAACTTTTGTTGCGACGTTTGGGTTGGTGCACGTCATCAAATTTTGAATTATACTTCTTTTTTTTTTTTTCAAATATCAGAATTCTTAATGGAGCCAAAATTATAGACTACTGCAACTTTAAGAGACTAATACAACACTTGTTATCACAGCATTTATACTAGTGACTAGTGAAGTAATTAACAATACGCTACTCATCCCACTTGCCTTCCTGCTATACGAGAGCTTAATATGTCCATTTGATCATTATCTTTATTTGGTAAAGTTAGTTGAACGTCAATTTGACATTAATGTTGAAAATTACACATGCATGCAGAAACACACTTTAACTTGTGTTTTTGTTAATTTAACGCTCTCATTTTTATCTTATATAACTTTGGAAAACATCTTTGTTTTCATTAATCAAAAATTAATCTTTGTTTTAAATCTATCACTCTCTCCATCCGGCACTTTCTTTCATATATTTTCACTAAATCTTTGTTCACTGTCAGTTTGTCACTCCAACTTTCGTTGTGACAAAAGGTGTCCAGATGATCACAATGAAAGTTGATGTATCAAACTGACAGAAGAGGTCAAGTTTATGAGTTTATATGTGTATTCTGCCTTAATTTGACCAAATTAAACTAGACAACTTGTGCTCTACGTACCCAAGCAACTGGGGGAAATAACGCAATCTTGGTTATATATTAGTAACATCAAATATATATGACAAAATCTTCAATAGTTCATAATCAGGTAACGTATTTTGAACGTTATTTTCCTAGAAATTACAAAGACGACAAAATATTTTCTTAATTTATCTTTTGATCTTATTGAATAAGGCAAAACCAAGTCATATATGTGCTGATACAAATATAGGAAAAATGCATACTTAGCCACATATTGAGCACCAACTTCAACTATGTCACTCTCGTGATGGGCAAAGTCTAAGCTTTGATTCCTTTTTTATTTGGATAACATTTCTTAGATGTCATTGATATTAATTGAAAGATAATATACCAAAACACTACTGTAGTCATTTTCTCTTTGTATTTTTTCCACTAATTAATATAATTAAGAAAACTACCTTATAAATTTATTTACTCAAGTCACCAAAGACGTGGATTACTTATAGAATTTGAGAACTATTAACAATAAAAGAAAATTAGTTGCCAAAATTAGCTGGAAAGGTTGAAAAAAAGAAAGAGGGACTTGTTTATATTTTCACATACTATTACCATTCAACGCCAGCTTGAAAACACACACAAAAATAGCATGGCTGGAGAATTAGGTTTGAACTCGATTAGAAATTGGGGTGGGGAGTGGGGACACTGGAGGATATATAGGTTTTCAAAGATATTCAAAAATTATAAACTGCCACTATAACAACTATTACAACTTACAAGGAGTATTATTGTAGGACTATATACTCAAAAGTCTTTTTGTATTCGTAATTAAGGGCGGTTGTCCGAGAGATAGAAAAATAATTGAAGGATTGCATAAACAATAGGCATGTTCACTAATTTATTTGGAGCGATTTTCAATTTGTTAAAATTCTTATCTTAACTCGATCCATTCATTTTGTATTATATTGATTTGATTTTACAAATCAATCTGCTCAATTTAGAAATTTCAACAAATAATTTTTGTCATTTTAATTTTAGAGCAAACACAAATGACAAAAATCTTAAATTTAGGCTTTAAGTTACCTAAAGTAACATTGAATTACTAGTTTAAAATTGAATTGTCATTTCCATATACAATATAAAGAGTTTGCTTTAGGTTTTAGCATTTTAAGTAACTAATAAATAATATTACCATTATATATTTGTATAAATTTTCATCTTTTAAATCGATTTGGATTGTAAACACACCCAACGAAAATCAATTCGTAAAACTGAAATATTCTAAAATTAAATTCGTAAATAAATTTAAATTGTATAATCTAAATCAAATTACCCAAATCACTTCGAATTAATCTAAATATTTGAATTGATTCAATTTGTGCACAATCCTAATAAACAAACACGATTTGATTAGTAATTAACGAGTGTTGATTATGTGGAATGTATAAAGATAACTAGAGGTGCATGGCCCGTGTCAGCACGGGCCCAACACTATAGACATTTTTTAGCACTAAAATTTAATATTGATGAGATACAAACATAAATGTACATTGATTTAAAATGCTAACATTTTAAATAATAACTATTTGACGGTACTCGCTAAGGAGTGAAGTTTTATGAGATAGTTTTTTCACATGATAAGAAAGTGTGATATGTCGTGTAGTCGGGCTATTTTAATTGTTTGATGACAACATTGAGACTTGTTACAAAATATAGAAAAGATGTAGAACTAATATTCATAGGATTATTTCATACAAAAACTGGAACAGAAGATACTTCAATTAACAACAAAGTCTTAGATCATCCTCTCAAAAACAAAACACTTATAAATACAAATATTGAAATGTTTTGAATCACTACTAAGTTAAGAAATTCTTATAGATGAGTGCACAATATTATCAGATCTAGATATTCAAATATAACAACAGTTAGAATTGAGGTGGCAACGAGAAAAATATTTTCAAGATTAACTATTGTGATTTATAAAACTTTTTATGTAATTTTTAAATGATATATGTTATACCCTCTGTCTCAATTTATGTGATATTGATACAATTTTTTAGAGTTAACTAAATTTTTTACATATTTTAAAAATACTTTAAATTATTAATTGTTGTGATTTGTAGTACTTTTTCTTCTGTTCCAATTTATGTGACAGTAATAAAATTTAGAGAGTCAACCAAAAAATTTTATGTCTTTTTAATTACTTTAAATTGTTAATTATTATGATTTAAAATATTTTTACGTAATTCTCAAATATATAATAGATTAAAATTGAAAGTAAAATAAGCAAATATAAAAGGAAGTATCTAAGTAAGCAATACAAAAAAACATGTTGATCCGCTGCCTGCTTATTATTTTATGTCTATTTTATCTTTTTTATTAAATATCATTAATTTTTTAATACTTAGATGATTAATTAAGGGCGGTATTTAGTAAAATCACAATTGAAGCAGCTGAAATAGACACGTCATAAATGTCTATTTTTCTTTTTAAATTAAATATTATTATTTTTTTAATACATAAATGACCTACAATAATTAATTAGGAGTAATACAGTAAAATCAAGGTTGAAGGACGCCAACTTAATTTAAAGCATCAAGAGTTAATTTATCATTTATCGATTTGATCATTTTATTAAATATTATTAATTTTTTAATATTTAGATGACTCATCATAGTTAATTAGGAGCGATATTTAGTAAAATTATGGTTGAAGCAGCTACAACAAACATGTCATAAACGCATATTTTTTCTTGTTTTAATTAAATATTATTAATATGTTAATACATAAATGATTTATAATAAGTAGTTAGGGGTGATATAGTAAAATCATGACGCAACTCATGAAGCAGCCATGTCGAAACCAATGTTTTAATTAAATATTATGATTTTTTTAATACATAAATGACTTATAATAATTAATTAGGGATGATACGGTAAAATCACGGTTGAAGGAGGTCAACATAATTTAATACATCAAAAGTTAAATTATCGTTTTATGTTTATTTTATTTTTTAAAATATTATTAAATTTTTAACACTTATATGACTCATAATAATTAATTATGAGCGATATTTAGCAAAATTATGGTTGAAGCAGCTGCAACAGATATGTCATCTATTTTTTTAATTAAATATTATTAATTTTTTTAATACATAAATGACTTATAATAATAATTAGGAATGATATAGTAAAATCACGGTTAAAGCAGCTGAAACAAACATCATAAATATCTATTTTTAATTAAATATTATTAATTTTAATATATAAATGACTTATAATAATTAATTAGGGATAATATAGTAAAAAAATTATTAATTCTAATATATAAATGACTTATAATAATTAATTAGGGGTAACATGATAAATCACGAAGCAATTAGGGGTAATATAGTAAATAATGATGCAGTTGGTCGAAACCGATGCTTTTATTAAATATTATTATTTTTTTAATACTTAAATGACTCATCATAATTAATTAGGAGCGATATTTAGTAAAATTATGGTTGAAGCAGCTGCAACAAACATTTCATAAACACATATTTTTCTTGTTTTAATCAAATACTATTAATATGATAATACATAAATGACTTATAATAATTAATTAGGGGTGATATAGTAAAATCATGGCGCAACTCTTAAAGCAGCCATGTCAAAACCAATGTTTTAATTAAATATTATGAATTTTTTAATACGTAAATGACTTATAATAATTAATTAGGGGTGATACGGTAAAATCACGGTTGAAGGAGATCAACTTAATTTAATACATCAAAAGTTAATTTATCATTTTATGTTTATTTTATTTTTTTAAATATTATTAAATTTTCAATACTTAGATGACTCATAATAACTAATTATGAGCTATATTTAGCAAAATTATGATTGAAACAGCTACAACAGACATGTCATTTATTTTTTTAATTAAATATTATTAATTTCTAATACATAAATGACTTATAAGAATTAATTAGGAATGATATAGTAAAATCACGGTTAAAACAGATGAAACAAACATCATAAATATCTATTTTGTAATTAAATATTACTAATTCTAATATATAAATGATTTATAATAATTAATTAGGATAATATAGTAAAAAATATTATTAATTTTAATATATAAATAACTTATAATAATAAATTAAAAAGAATATAATAAATTATGAAGCAATTATAAATAATATAATAAATAAAATATAGTAAATAATGAAGCAGCTGGTCGAAACCAGCGCTTCAATTATATAGATAATTTTAATTTGGAAATAAGGAGTGTGATCTAGCATATAAGATTTTTGATTGAAAGTCTTTTGTAGCCGTGTACATATGAAATATGAATGATGAAGCCCGTGTGAAATGTCACTATATTGTTCTATAATATCTGCACGTAAAGTATTGTCCATCTTCACAAGAATTCAATGCTATGTCTTTCTTTTCTTTTCACTTTTTCTAAAATTTTGTCCAATCAAAGCCTAACAATGGGTACCAATTTTCTACGTCATGGAGAGCAAGCAACTTGGGCCAAACAAATCTTAGTCAACTCTCTTTTTGTCTTCAACCTCGATTTTGTCTGTTTTATTTTATTTTATTCACTTTTGACAATCCACCGCTAGCCAGTGGTCACATTAAATTGTCTTCTTGCTTATTACCTCCCTTTAAGGGCTGCAAAGTTAGTTCGTTCCTCAAATATTTTAGTTTGAATGAATTAGTAACGTGGGTATTTATATTTTAATCTATTTTGACTTTTTAAATTCGAGCCGTTTAAATAATAGGTGGATATATAGGTTAGTAATTGATTCATAATACACCTTATTAAAATATTTATATATAAAAAATATTAACAAAATAATTATATAAAAATAAAACTTGATAAGAATTGAGGTTACGTTGTGTTATGAGTGATTGATTAATTAGATTATTTTGACAACTATGCTCGGCCGAAGTAATCTTTGGACATGTTAATAATCCGTTTATTTATTAAGACAAACCAAATTTGATCTCTCGAGTTGGCATTCCTACCTATGATCTTTGATTTTTTTACATAATATATGAACCAAAAATTTCTTTTACAGCAATGTCCTTTTATTTGCAAAAGGGGCTATTTCTTTTTTATCTTGCAAATTTCTTCTTTCTTCGTGAACTCTTTTAGTCTCCTTTTATTTTTTTTTGGTTGATATATAGAGGACTTTGTTACTTCTTTTGCATGTTTTTGAGGTTGCCAGGGTTCGAAATATAATATTCAGCTGATATATATACTAATAATAGAAAAACAAAGGAATTAAGAAAGTCATGAGATGATGGCTACAAAGGGAGACCAAACAATATGGCTCTAATTTTGGACAGTGAGAAGAAGGAGAGGAGTACTTAATTACTTCCTCCGTCTATTTTACTTATCTATTTTTTATTTTGAAATGTTTAACAATACTTATACAATTTATAAAGTCAATGGATAATAATTTATCTATTTTTATTCAGTTTACACTTGGTATTAAATACAATATATCACTCATTGTTTTTTTCTCAAAACAAAATATTTATTATATTCAAAGAATTATACAATAAAATCATTCCACTATTTATTGTTTATTAAGATATGTGTCAAGTCAAAAGTGAAAAAATATTTATAGATGGAGGGAGTAATTAGTGTCTTTCATCTTTGACACAGGAAACATTTAATACTAATTAATAAGATTTATTAATTTTATACATGTTTGAAGTCGAATTCGAACAAATTATAATTATTGATTTACTGTTCCGCAAAATACGAAATCAAACTGAGCTATTTTGAATTATATATCGAATTCTAGTCATGCGTATGAAAAAATCTTTGGTAGGAAGTGCTATCCTCCGAATGGGGCTCTACCCGGCTTGAATTCGAATTAGTTGGACTCCAATGCAGATACCAAACATCGAATGAGAAACCCAAAAAATTAAAAAAAATAAATTATATATCGAATTAATTTGATACGATAATACAATAATATAATATTTTTAAAAAATAAAAAATATTAAATTAAATTTTTTAATATCGTATCATACAATATCATACCACGTGCATCCCTAATAAGATCATATCATTTGAAACGGAAAATCACAAAATGACATTTTAGTAGTTGTCAAATTGTCATGTGATATAGAAAATTGAAGCAATTTAATTTGACCTATTTCCTGCGGGCTGTTTGGTTACGTTATTTAACTCTAGTCGTAATGAAGAAAACAAATTGTCCAACTTCTCATTTAGTCCAACCAGATTTTTGAATTAAGAGCCTTTTTTTTGAAGATCCCAATGAGTTGAATATATGTTTTGCATGTCCCAGCAGCCATTCTTTTGATTGTATTAAACCAGAACAACTTTTTCTACTATACAAATTCTACACAAAATATGAACAAAACAAAAACTTTCCCCCCTTCCAAAAGAGAAAAAGAACCAAGAAAACAACACATTCTTCTTGAGCTTTGCCTTTTTCTTTCTTTTTCTCCACCCTTTCTCATGAATCTTGTTTTGTTCAATTTAGCTTTTAGAAATTGCACATGTACTAATTGTCTATGGATTATACCAACTTTAATTGGATTTATTCTAGTATTAATTGATAAAAACGGGTCAAGATATGTTAAATTTCTATCAATGTGTACTGATCCAATTTATGAATACCGAGCTTTAGACTAATCACTACTGTTCGACTGAAAAAAAAAAACTTATATATACTTCCATTCATTTTTACTCGAAATTCACATCAAATCAATACTACAATAATTTGCATATATATAAACTTTAATCAGTACTCAACTGCAAGTAAGTGATTGTACTTTCATTTTAACTTAGGCTTAGCACTTCACTTGTAAGGTAAAATATTCAATTTGACATGGGGTGATTAAGTTCTTGTCAAGTACTTCATTATAATGTTGCATTTATGTTAAAGTAAAGCAAAAGTTTGCAAATTGTATTCTCTCACCTTCTCCAAGGAATCTAGTTTTGTTCAAATTAGACGGTGGCACAATTTTTATTATTATTATTTTCCTAGATTTATACACCAACCTTTATTGGATAATTTGTAAGTTTTTTTCCTAATAGGTGGTTGAGATTCTCTAGTATGTACTCAGATTAATTAAATTTAGTCAAGGACTTAAAATACATAAATATGGTCAATTTCAGACCACTGTCAGCGCCACTGGTTCTACCGATTGATTAGACGGAAAACTTTAGCCGATCATTGTGATGACGAGAACTTCGGTCGAAAAAAATATCAAAAATTATTATCTTACTTTATAAGATAAAAATCGTGTTTATCATACACTTTTTTTTTAAGATCTCATAAGCCAATACTGAATATGTTATTGTTATTATTGATGTTATAATAATGAGAAATTTTTTTCACAAAGAGTAAATTTTCAATTTTTTTTTCCTTTTTTCGTTCTATGATTGATATATAGAAGAAACCTTTCCATATTTTTTGAAGGTAGAAAGTTTAACTTATGTGTTGGAATAAAAGAATTTCTATATTATATATTACATTACATAAAATATAACTACATATAATTATTCATAAGATAGTGACGAAGCTTGTAAAATATACGAAGAAAATACTTTTGTCGTATCTTACTTTTATGAATACCACAATAGCTAGTTACTAGCATGAATGAATACAATAGCCATAAAAAAAAATGAGTAAGAATAACAAAAATCTCAACCTTACTAGAATTATTTACACTTTCTCCCACTTTCTTAATTACTTTACTCTCTCTCAATTCATATACATGATTAGGCCGACATATACATAATAAGAACTATTCATATAAATACTCTAACGAGTATGACAGGGTCGATATATACATAACAAAGCCGACATATACATAACAAAGTCGATTCATATACATAACCTACATATACATAGAAAGCTATGTATACGTATTTTTAGAGAAAAATATGATTTATGTAATGTATTTGGAGAGATAAATTTTTTTTTTGTAATAAGTGAAATTTAAGTTATGGGTTTGTGTAATTTTTAGAAAAAAAGTAAGATAATAGCTGGCTATTTAATTCATAAAAGTAAACCAAGATAAAGTGTCTTCTTCTCATGTTTTAGCTTGGGTTAAATTTACAAGAAAATGAACATAAAAATGTAATACCGAACAAATAAAAGAACCAGATTGATGAACAAAATAATTACAACTGTAGGAATGACAATGTCAACTGGTATGAACTCTTTTTTCTACGATCAAATCAAAATTTTCTTTTGGTCTAAAAGCGTGCAGAGATACACTTGGCCATCCAATTTTCTTTTTCCCAAAAGTATGACCGACATCCCAAATGACAATTTTTTCCACTGCTTCCAAATATTCAAATCATATAATTGGTGCGTTAATTTCTACATTCATTTTTATTTCTTCACCTTATCGAAAATATATTGATATTTTTTTTTGTTTATTCAGTTTAACAAATTAATAAATAATTTGTAATTTTATACACTGTTTATCACTTCATTTTATTTTTACTTGATCCTTATATTAAGGATAATTTTTTTCTATTTGTTCATTTTAACAAATCAAGTAAATTTTATAGTATGTTTTTCAATAATACTTTTATATTAGTTAATTATTTAAAATAATAGTACTCAAATTTAAATTTTAAAGCATAATTAATAAGTTGAGTTTAATAAAATAAACTGCTTATTTTAAATGAAAAGTGACAAATTTGAGCCAAATAAAATGAAATAAAGAAAGCAATAATTAAGAGTCATATAGCAAAATAATTATTTTATTCATGTCAAGTCAAACAAGAACGGAGGAAGTATTTTCCTAATTCCTCTTCATTTTATACTTCAAAACTCTTCTTGTTCTCTATTTCCTTTTGGGAATCGTACGTAACTTTCTGTACGTATCAACCTTATTAATTAGTTCCTTCAGAGGCATTTTGTTAAATTAGAATAATCAAATTTACTATTTTTTTCGTTTATTTTTATTTGTTTATAGTATTAAAAATAGATATTAGGTAATATTTGTTCAATTTGAAAATAAATGAATAATTTAGCATTTCTGGCCATTTTACCTGATATTAAATACTCGCTATTCATTATCCAATGCATTTTTTAAAATATTAAATTTATTATTTTAAAAAATGACATAATATAATAATTATTACTGTATTTTTTAAGTTATTTGTAAAGTAAACAATAGACAAATATTGTTGAACAAAGGAGTAATTAAGTGATTAAATCAGAGAAGTTAATGAAAGTCAATAGCTGGTTAGAATTAGAAAATGACTAAATAGAGCAGGTGGGTATTAAGTGGTAGTCCCTCCGTTTCGATTTTCTGCACTCGAAAACATTTTTACGTGTTTATTTTATTAAATTAATTTTGTTAATTATATTTTAAAAATCTAGCTTTTAATACATAAATTTTATATAGTTATTTCATAATATGAATAATATTAAAAGAAAATAATAAACTCTTTTCAATTATAAACTAGACAAATAAAGAAACTACAGTACTCCCTCCGTTTTAGAATAAATGAATTATTAGAGTATTTATTGGTGCTTCAAAATAAGTGAATTATTGATTTTTTTTTAAATTTGCTCTTATGATTTGACAATCAATTAACTTTTAAAAAGGTATTACAAGATCAGTTTTTTCTTTTTTGGGGTAAAAATGAAAAATTGTGTTAAATTTATGTCTTTAATGTTTTTTCTTAATATGTGTGTCAAAATTCAACAATTTATTTATTATGAAACGAAGGGAGTATTATTTAATAAAAGAATCAAATAAAATGAAGCAACTATCATTCAGCAAGTGAAAGTAGATGGTGATGTTTATAGGTAGGGGGAGGCTACTTTTATCAAGTAGCCCACAATTCATTGACTTTAAACTCGATTTAATGAACTACTAATTAGCTTAATTATCAATTGAAACAAGACTGCACAATCTAACTATACATAATAGATTTCTAGATTGCAAAAAAATTGAACCAAACTCCAACTTACCCTCATTAATTCAAAGTAAACAGATGTCAGACACTTTCATTCTTAGCGATCATACATCTACGATATATAAAATAAAATATAACGAGTATGTTAAGCGTATAAACTACTGATATAAAATCATAAGTAAACATGATTAGTGAAGTTAGAAAAAAAAAACACTTAATGTCGAAAATAGTTTTCTCAATGTTTGAGATTTTCATGTTTATGAAAAACATATAACTTAAAAAGTTGAAATTGCATGTTCCAAAAAATTTCTACATTATCTCAAAAGCTCATACATGATTTGAAACAATAATTTCATATCGTACGATCAAATAGACACTTAGTAAGCATTACCAAGATTAAACTTATAAATCTTATTTTAGTCTATTTTAGCATAAATTACTTTGAGTAAATGAATAACGCATTTAACGTCAACAAGTCCCCTTTATGGACACCTCTAGTAGGACTTAGGACCTCAAAAATCTAGAGAAGTATGTAGTAGCCAAAAGAGTCAACAGATGGTCCCTCCCCTAGGGATCGTAACGTGCTTCATCTGGTGTGCTATTTTATTATTTTACTAAATAAAGAACCAAACAAAGCTAGTGAATTCCAACATAACTTCTTACATGTAAAACTTTGAGATGATAACGACGACATTAATATATTTAGTGTGATCCGTTATACATAAACCTTACTCTTATATTTATAAGAGAATAGAGAGGCAATTCCACAATAACATGACATAATTTGTCATTTCCACATACAAAAATTCACACAAATCGTAATACGCTGGAGTACCAATAAACACTCCATCCAACTATCTTAGAAGGTCAATTCTTACACAAATACATTTATTTATAAGACGCGATTATTATATAATCAAAAATCAAATTCATCAAAAAAAGATTAGATTAAAATTTATTTGCATCCGATTATCACAATTTGTTCCTACTTAAGTAGTGTATTTTAATTTAATTAAATCACTTAAATTATACATATCCCATTTTAATTTAATTAATTGATATAGTTTATCTCAACGCAAACTTTTTCAATAAAATTCTGATTTTTGGAATATGCTGTATAAATTTGTATGGCTGTGCGACTTTATAAACCTGAAAGCTACAACAAATCACGTTATCTACGTGATTCTAAAGACTTTAAAATAAAGAATTTTATGTTAGATAAAATTGTGAAGTAAGCACAAGTAAATATTTTATTTTTTGTTTTTTTAAAAGAGAACAAATCGGATTACTCAGTCGTCAATGTGACCCGAAAAGTTAGCCCGTCAAATCCGTTGACTTTATTCTCATACTTTTTCTTTTGCATCACGTGGGACGCGCCGCACCGTTCGGGCCGGTGGATTTCTTCTCGCTTCTTCATTTATTTTTATTTGTTTATATTATATCAACACAAAACATCAATGGATAAAAAAGTTTTTTTTACTATCTGTTAATGACATAAGATAAAATAGATCAAAATTTTGAATAACTCCTCATTTTTGAACTACATATTTAAAATTGAATAATTCTTTTAAAAAATAAAATTAAATAAAAGTGATAGTAGTATTACTTTATATAGGAACGAGTCAAACTGAGTCTTGACCCTTTGAGACGAAACTCTTCTTCCACGCTTTTTTCTCACCTTTTGGGTCCCACTAATTGACACCTGTCATCAATACAATGACGCACCACCTTACGTTGCCTTCATTTTCACCATTCAGATAGAGTTCCCTTTTCTCTTTATCTTTTCTCACTTTTGACCACACCCTCTTTCCTTTTTTGGTTCTTAAAATTAAAATTTGAAGTAAAAAAATACTTTCAAGAAGGAAATTCTTTTGAAATACTTAGAAGGTAATTAAAATGAGTTTATTATTTTTATCAAAAGGATGAACTCAATTGCTTTTTTGGTAAGTTTAGATTTTAGTTTATAATGATTTTAATTTGACATGAGTTTAAGAATATAAAAAAAACTCGTGAATTTTGTGGGGTCGTAAGTTAAAGATACGCGGAAGATAGCAAAATATTATTTAATCGTATAGTTTTAATATATCGATTGCTACACTTGTTACGAGCATCGTCATTTTGTTGTCCCTTTGCTTTCATACCTTTTTATTTTTTGAGTCGGGTGATCTATCGAAAATAATGTATTCGCTTAGTAATTTATATGTAGAAGAATTTGAAAAAGTAGGAGTTAAGTAAAAAAACTGTTGAGTGTCTAAACAGTAACAGTGACCATTTGTGGGAGGATAGAGTTTTTTTTTTTTTGTAAATTAAAAAAAGAGTAGTTTTCTTGGTCTACGTAACCTTCGCGGAAGCTACCACCCAATCTCAAGTCTTTTTATAGCAGCGTTCATTGCATCTACGAAAAACTTCTTAGATTCTTCAATTTATCATAATATTTCTATCTCTATATTTTCCAACTTTGCTTCTCCCCTTTGCCTTTTGATCTTCTAATATATAGCACTGCTCTATATTAGTATTTTCCAACTTTGATATTTTATGGACAAAGGATGGGGTCTTACCCTTGAAAGTTCTTCTTCTTCTGATAAAGTTGGTTTCTTCATGAACAAGCCTGTTTTTGGTTTTAATTTAAGTCCAAGATTGAACCCTGCTGAAATGTTTCCCAGCTCCGATGATAAACGTGCCATCGTTAATGAAGTTGACTTCTTCTCTGAGAAAAAGCCTATTGTAAAGAAGGAGAATTCTCAGGGTGACAGGACTGATCAATGTGTTGTAAATGTAAGTATCATCCCTTCATCTTTTTTTAATAACGATTCATTGTTTTGGATTGAACAAGCGTTACGAGGAACAAATATAATCAGAGTTTGATACACTACGTCATAATTTAATTTTTGGATGGACCAATAATTTCAATTGATAACGATTGTTTGTTATTATTCAATTGTGTAGACTGGATTACAACTTGTGATTGCAAACGCTGGAAGTGATCAATCAACAGTAGATGATGGGATTTCATCGGAATTAGTACTTGAAGATAAACGAGCTAAAATTCAGGTATTTTGACGTGCAATTATTTATTAGTTTACACTGGAAAGGAAAAAAGAAAAAGAAACTAAACTTGTGGACTTCGATTTTCCATTGATGAAACTTTGTTATTTTAACTTTTTATGTTACATAACTGTATTTTGATTTGGGAGATGAATTATAGTCTTCTAATTTTTTTCGTCTTAATTTATATGTATAGCAGTTGGCGCAATTGCAAGTTGAGCTTCAGAGGATGAATTCCGAAAATCAGCGTTTAAAAGGGATGCTTACTCAAGTTAATAACAGTTATTCTGCACTTCAGATGCATCTTGTTACACTCATGCAACAGCAGCAGCAACAACAACAGCAGCAACAAATGATTTCAAGAACTGAAAGTACACATGCCCATGAGGTACTTTCCCAAAAGTACATTAAAATAGTACTGTAATAATTCTAAATAATTGTGTGTACCATATAATTTTGCACGATCAGTGTAATTTAATTTACTATAACAGATTAATTATCCTTTCTATCTGGTTATCAACCAATGTTCGTTAAAGAAATGAACATGTAAATTGTAATTACCATATAAATTTCCTAGTTATGCAAAAAGAAAAAAGAACACGGTTGGTACACATATATACAGTAGAATTTAAACAGTATATCGGATGTAAAATGTTAACATTCTTTAATTTCTGTAGGTTGTCGAAGCCAAGTTTAATGACGAAAAGAAGCAAGAGAAAGAAGGGACCATAGTTCCAAGACAATTCATGGAGCTGGGCCCAAGTGGTTCCAAAGCTGATCCACTGGATGAGCCATCTAATTCCCATACTTCATCAGAAGAAAGAACGCTTTCTGGATCACCTCGCAACAATATGGAATTATTGTCAAGGGATAAGGCAATTGGCCGCGAAGAGAGTCCAGAATCTGAAAGTTGGGCTCCAAATAAGGTCCCTAAATTAATGAATTCATCAAAACCTGTTGAGCAACCAACCGAAGCAACTATGAGGAAAGCTCGTGTCTCCGTCCGTGCCCGATCAGAAGCTCCTATGGTACATCACTTAAAATATCAATCCTGAATAAAATAATTTTTTTTTTTAAAAAAAAAAAGTTGCATCAAAGTTAACTGTGTGTTTAAAATTTTGCAGATTAGTGATGGCTGCCAGTGGAGAAAATATGGTCAAAAGATGGCTAAAGGCAATCCGTGTCCACGTGCTTATTATCGTTGCACGATGGCTGTTGGTTGTCCAGTGCGCAAACAGGTAATCATCTATATATGCTCTAGTTTTTCCAATTTAAACATAAATTGGGACATACTAAAACTATTTTACTAAGGGATTTAACTTGTAAATATTAAGCGTTACGTGACATAAATGTGCAGGTGCAAAGGTGTGCGGAGGACAGGACAATCTTAATAACAACATACGAAGGTACACATAACCACCCCCTACCACCAGCAGCCATGGCAATGGCATCCACTACATCAGCAGCAGCAAACATGTTGCTCTCTGGTTCCATGCCAAGTGCTGATGGACTTATGAACACAAATTTCCTAGCCAGGGCCATGCTTCCATGTTCATCAAACATGGCAACTATTTCAGCATCTGCTCCATTTCCAACGGTTACATTGGACCTCACAGCCCAAAATTCAAATGCTGCACTGCCTAATTATCACCAAAGAGTTAACCACGCTAATAATGCTCAATTCCAATTCCCTTTACCAGCTGGACTTAATCACCCGAATTTCATCGCTTCAATGTCAGCTCCACAAATGCCTCAGGTTTTAGGCCAGGCTATGTATAACCAGTCAAAATTTTCGGGTTTACAAGTTTCTCAGGACAATATTCACCACCCATCAATTTCTCATGACACACTCTCCGCTGCCACGGCTGCGATCACTGCTGACCCTAACTTCACTGCCGCCCTTGCCGCGGCCATCTCCTCCATCATAGGTTGTGGTTCTCATCCCAACAACAACGGCAACAGTACCATGTCTGGTCCATCAAGCAATAACAACAACACTAGCAGTTTCCCAGGGAACTAAAGAATATATTACTGTATCTTGTTTTGTAAAATTTGCTGTCAATTACCCAATAGTTTTCTTTTATTCATTTTTTTTTTTATAACAATCCTTTTCTTAGGAGATTAGGGGCTGAAACTAGAATGAATTTACATGTTCATAGCTTTTTGCGTTGTATTATTACGATGGAGAAAAGGTATAGGCAAAAAAAAAACGTTGTTTTCATTCTTTTATTTTGATTTTGAATTTTGGGTATACGCACAAAAGCAAATACATTATTGTACGTAATTTTGCTTAATCAAACTTCTTCTTTTGTTAAATTAATTGTTTCAATGGGAATGCCATTCTTTTCTTTTTCTTTTTTCTGCTCTTTTTAAGTTGAAAAAACAAAAAACGAAACTACTACAATATTCAAAAAGTTTGGCAAGATCCAAGAAGAAAGAAAAGAATAATCAGACCTTTTTATTCTGATAGTTGCACTGATTGGGGAGTAGTCAATAAAATGGGGCTATAATTGTTAGACACGTAAAAGTTTGTTCCATTTGGATTGGCTTGAAAATTTTGAACTCAATAGAAGCTTCAATGCAACTTCCTTATGATTGTCTAGTCATACATCATGCTATTGGATCTCCATTACCTTCCATCACCTAATTATATGTTTGTTTGAGAGGGTAACAATTACTACTAATAAAAAAGCTAGGTAAAGGATAGTAATTAAGACCAGGCATCACTTAAGAGTCAAGTTTAGAGGTTCTTTATATAAAGTTATCCCAAGTTCCCAACATGGAAGGAGTACTATTTTTCTTTGCTTAGGTCAAATCCTTTATGTCCTCCATGATCTCGGTGCATTTATGTTGGACATTTTTTTGAAGTAACCAAATACAAACTTCTAAAAGATCAAATTGATTTGATTTCATAGGTGCAACGACGTCTTCAATTGACTTCACCTTCTTCAAGATGGTTTCTTGTCCCCTATCTCACTGTTTATTTATTTATTACTCTTTCCGTTTCGGAATAAGTGAATTGTTGGGATATTTATTGGTGTTTCAAAATAAGTGAATCATTGAATTTTTTTTCAAATTTACCCTTATGATTTGACAACCAATTAATTTTTGAAAAGGTATTACAAGGTCAACTTTTTTTTTTTGGATAAAAATTAAAAGTTATGTTAAATTTATGTTTTTAATGTTTTTTTCTTAATATGTGTGTCAAAATTTAATAATTTTATGAAACGGAGGGAGTATTATTATTATAATTTTTATGAAGAGTTCACTCTCTTTTCCAATAGTTGGACTTGGACTCACAAAATGATGCTATAACAGCTAGCAAATGGGACCAATCGCATTTTATTTAAAGGAAAATGCAGTAAATTAAATGCCTCCTTCCCAGCAACATCATATGGGTTGACTATAAGATTTGTTTTGAATATAATGGTCGTTGTTGAGGTACTGAACTTATAAACTTACATTAATTAGGTCTGAAAATACAGCAGGGATGTGAAATTAAACTTTTATTTTTCTGAGCGGTATAAGAAATTTAATAGAATGATGTGGGTTATCACACCACCACAAGATTAGTAAACGGAAGAAATTGAAATTACGAATACAGTTGAATATCCGAAACATATGATATAATCTAGATGTGAAAAACTGAATATAGATACTTTAGGAATAGGGTTATTCAAAATTGAGTAACTTTGACATTGTTAAACATTTGGTTTAGCAGTACTCGTCTTTAGTAGTTTCATTATAACCCTTGACCCCTAATTTAGCTTTACTGTCAGTAATTTCAAACTATAATTAAAAATTGGAGATAAATTTATATTTATTTTCTCGAAGAATTTGTACAGGTCTTTCACATTGAAACTCCATTAATAAAGAACAAATACCAGAAAATTTTACTAACAAAAAAACATAAGTGGAGCAATAGTGTAACAACTCAATTTTGGATAATATATAACATACTTGGATGTTTTTTTCTCGTAAACATATTGTAATTAGAAGTCTACAATTATATATAAATTGAAAAGTGAGTGCATAATTGTCATAAACCAAAGTTCGTGGATGACTGCAATATTGAGTTAAAGACTTGTACCTAATTAAGAAACAAAAATACGCCATGGGAGGAGTATTAAGTAGTCTAAAATTGGAGTATTTTATTGGACAACTCAGATATGCTATTGACTTACGTGCACATATATATGACTTTTCAATTTGACGATGTGCCCACCAATCATATATGTACCTATTATAATAATCCTACATTATTTTATATGACATGAAGAAAGAAAAGAACGTGTGACTTTGTGGGTCGCAACCGTACTATATCCATCGTACAACATCGTTTACCAACTACCTTATTACTATTATTATTATTCACACATGCTCCCATGTGATCCTTTTTTCTCCTCTTTCTGCTATAAAATTATAATTAAAAATCTCACTTGGTGTGATTTATAATATGGTGAAAATTATATACAAGATATTACAAGTTGTAATTCTTTTCGTATAAAATGTTATCAACTTTTATATAATTTGATCCTCAAAAATTAAAGTGACACATAACAAGCTAAGTATTTGGAGGTGAAGCTAGGGAGTAGTTAACTAATAATATATATAGCTTGAATTAGTAACCTTTGTAAAATAAACTCGTGACTGATACAACGTTCAGTTGCTTAAGAAAGATTAGAATTTTTGAAGCTTTGCTAATGAATCATTAATAAGTACTGCTAGTAGCAACTCATCCCTTGACAAAATGGTGATATTGCGTTCACACAATAGATTTAATGTGACTCTATCTCTGTTTCAAACTTAGTACATGCTAAGAACTTATTATCTGGGAGAGGTGATTAGACCAGGTATTGTTCATCTGTAATTTATTAAGGGTATTATCCTGGGAAGAAATGAATTTCGGTGACTATGGTAGGAAGTTACAAGTAGGTATTCGAATATTATCTAGTTTTATTAACATTATTGTTATTATTACTCTCTTACTATTTTATTTTTTGACTTTATTATAACTTATTGTTTACTTCATATGCTTACTGTGTGTCCGTATTATTTGGTGTTGTCGTTGTTTTTTCCCCTATATTTTTGGCACAACTTTTTTCATCACTATTGTATTTTCTGAAATTTTCCCTTTCCTTTTCATACTTGCTTTTGATAAGCTTTACTTGAGCCCGGGATCTATTAGAAACACCATTCTACCTTCACAAAGATAGGGACAAGGCTGTATACACGTACACACCAACCTCCCTGAACCCTGCTTGTGATATTAACGGAATATGTTGTTGTGGTATATTTTGAACTCCTTAGTGAAATCCTCGCGAGTGACACGTGACTTGAAAATCCTACCAACTGGCAATATGCGTTTTGATCAGTTGGGCTTCAACAAATTGTGTCGTGACCTGCCTCCTAATTGGCCCATTTTCTAATGGACCATATATATGCTAATGGTTATCTGCTATTCTTGCCTGACTATGCTGAAAGCCTGAAGCAATTTTGATTGAATTTAATGGGCCATCAGCCCATGAATATATATGGATCTACCTGGACCATGTTCAGATCAGCTTTAATGCGGCCCACTCAAATAGAGTTTGTTAGAGAGAGTGTCCCGAATTTTATTGATCCGGTCTGCAAAGATTTTGGTGCGACCCATGTTGGTAAAACTGTAATTATGAGAATTTCTTAGGGATCTGTGGTGGTAGCGGAGGGATCGAGCCATACCTGTATGTTCTGGGGCTTAGGATTTCCGTGTACGCACGTATTATATAAGTGCGATTTAGAGGATTGGCTTTTGATAGTTTTAAACGTGTTGTTGATATTTCGCTCCTCCTTGTATCCTTCTCCGATATAGTGAATTTTTTCTCCTTCTCTGCCCGTGGTTTTTCCCGTCTAGGATTTTCACATAAAATCTGTGTGTTCTTCTTGTTTTCTTTTGTTTATTGTATTGCCTATTCGTGTTTGATTTCATAGCAGAGTTCACTCATCATGACATTCAAAGATTTTGTCATCCCATAAATGGAGGTGGAGACTGGAGTAAGTGACATTCTTCTTTAACGTCATTCCATCCAGGTATTATTTTCTTTAAAAATAGAAAATCATGTTGCAATTGATTGACATACTGAGATATGCTTCCACGTTTCAAAGTGTATATTTTTGCACAAAATCAATACAATCTCTACACGTAAAGTCATAAACTAATGTTAGTTATAGAGTCGACGGATTCATAATTAGAAATTGTGCAATTGATTCGAACAGAACATATATAGTCGAATTAGTACCAAAATGCTCGATTTATTTCTATGGTTAATACAATTAGAAATGTTTTAGGACATCAACAGTACATGTCATTAAAGTATATCGTCCAGATTTATCGTGTTGATTTTTTTTTTTTTATCTTGTTTGTCCTAAAAAGATAACCTTCTTTTTAAAGTTATAAAGCTTAGCGATTTAAATATATGACTTTGAATTGATGTGAGGTTTGTGTATTCTTTTCATTTACTCCACTAATTGTTTTGAGTGTTGTCAAAAGAAATATCTACTGTAACTTTTAATTTTTTTTCAAATATTTTTCTGTTCTGACGCATTGTTCCTAAGATGAAATCTGGAGATAATAAAGACAAGAATAGAGAAAGAGGACAGATGCATGAAGTACTTAAATCTTTGTATATTTTGTATACTCTAAATTGTATGCATATTGTATTCTTTGAAAAGTTACAATAACTAATTAGATGAAGAGTTGATTCTTAGTTAAAATTTGATCATGCACTTAGCAATTTTTGGTCATTTCAGATAAAGCTGTCCCAACTCCCATCTCAACAACAACAACAACAATATACCCAGTATATTTCCATCAAGTGAGGTCTAAAGAGGAAAAAATATATCTATACAGTATATATATACTAGTATATACTAAACATATGTCTTAGTTCATACATATAATTAATTCTTTTCATGGGAATCCATATTTCCTATAGCACATATAAGTGACAAAGTTCAAATGATTTGAGTTTTGATATTTATACTCAAACTTGCAATAAACTCCTAATCATAATATCATATGAACTTTCCAAAATTCCTTGCGTAGCTTCCTTTTGTTCTCTTCAACAAGACATCCATACATATTCTTTGATTGCTCACCTTCCTCTTTTGGCGCCTTATTATTATAGATAAAATAAACACGCAATTAGTTAGATAATTATAATAGAATTGATTAATTTGGTATATAATTTGGATGCGTGTAGGTTTTTACCGTATTAATATTATATTTTTTTTATGCACAAATTGAATTATAGTTCTTTGGCCTAAAGTTCGTTAAGCTCATGTTATGATGCGATTGAATTTAGGATTTGTTTAAATTATTAAGAAACACGATACTTTTGTATTATTGATTCGATTAATTGCACAAAAGACTATACTTACCATGTAATTACGATATCAAGTCTTTCAAAGCACTTGTGTTATAATCTTATATATTCTAATTTCTAAGTCTTTTCACTTGGTGTCTTGGTTATCTGACTTATGTTATCATATAGCACTCAATCGATCGAGTGATGTTATAAGATCAAGTTGATATTTTTCAATAGAAAGAGCAATGCATGAGACATTTATTATTATTATTCTTTTTCCGGGGGAGGGGGGGCTGGCGGGAGTGCACTATTTGATGAAATTTTATTATCTAATAAGAGAAAAAAGAAATGAGAGGCAGACAGTTCTCCATCAACATTTCTACCTCTCCTCCTATTTTAGCTGTTTACTTCGTAATTTTACTATATTACTCTTAATTAATTATTATATGTTATTTATGTATTAAAAATTAATAATATTACTTTCTCCTATATAATATGTGAGAATGAAGCAGCTAAAGCAGGCTGCTCATAGTCGACATCCCTGCTTCATTTTACTACACTACCCCTAATTAATTATTATAAATCATTTACTTATTAAAAAATTAATAATATTTAATAAAAAATTAAAATAGACATTTATGACATGACTGTTTCAGCTCCTTCAACTGTGATTTTACTACATCATGCATAATTAATTATTATAAGTTATTTAATTATTAAAAAATAATAGCATTTAATAAAAAAAAAGATAAAATAGGCATAAAATAATAAATTAATTTTTGATATTTTAAATTAACTTGACTTCTTATATGGGATTACTTAAAAAAAAAATTACAAGTATTTTTATAATAATTTTACTTTGCCACTTCTAATTAGTAGGATAGAAGAAAAATATTATAAATCACAATAATTAAAAATTTAAATTATTTAGAAAAATAATTGATTGTCAATGTCACAAAAGTTTGAATAACTTAAAATATTATTATACAAATTTCATCAATCTAAATATAATAATATATGCCTAACTTTAAATTTTTCAACCAAACAAATAAAAGTTTTAATTAAATGATAAAATTACACCTAACGTGGTTAATATTGAGCCATGAAATGGTGTAGCCAACTAGTGCTGTAAATAAAAGGTGATTATTTACGAGAACGAAACATATTTCAAAATTATTTTTCATTAAAAATCATTTTAAACTCTAGAAAATTGCTCAATTTATACACCCTTCATTCCTAAATAAGTGATCTTTTAATCTTTTATTTTGTTCATGAATATGTGATTGTTTTAGATGATCAAGAAGAATTAATAATGTTTTTATAATTTTATTCTTTTTTAAATAAAGATTATTTTACATGATCAAGAAATTATTAAAAGATTATATTTTTTTAAAACTATTTATTAAGGACAAGTTAGTAAAAATATATTTTGTGTTCTAAAAATGAGTGATTTTTTAAAGGTGTATCTAAACTAAAAAGATCACTTATTTTATACTTTTTCATTGATTTTTACTTGATTCGTACTAAAAATAATTATTTTAATTTAATTTTTAAATTTAAAAAATTAAGACAATTTTATCATATTATTTTTATTGTAATCCCTAATATAAATCACAACATAAAGTATCAATAATTAAATTTAAAATTTTAAAAATATGTAATAAGATCAACTTATAAGAAAATATCCAAATTATCTTTTTTTTTAAAAATATGTCAAATCAATAAAGAGAATAACTGAAATTAGAAAAATAATAATGAGAATAAACAAATAGATTAAACATTTATTTTAGTCATTGGAAAGGAGGCAAAAGAATGACATATAGAAAAGCAATGTGTCGCTTGGAAAGCTAAACAACAATTAAAAGAAGTTTCGTAAATTTGTGACGCGTAAGGGTTCAGTTATTCATATGGCCCCACTTCCCCACTCTTTTCATTCCACTTTAATCTATCCTTATCACAACTTTTATACTTCCTCCGTCCGAAATAATTAAATTATTGGGTACCATATACGTTCTCCGTCTTAAATTATTTATTCTAAATTTTTTTTTTTTTTAATTAATTAAGAAGAAATAATTTTTTTTCATATTTTACTCTTTATATTAATTACTTTTTCTTCAAATTAAAATATAAACATCATTTAATAGGAATATTATAAAAAATTAGTCATGTTATGAATTATTTTTCTTACTCGATGTGTCATCTCAACTTAAAAAGGAGGGAGTATCTCTTAATAAAATTTTTTTTAGAATATAAATTATAAGTTGTTTTTTATCATTATTTTTATTAATTAGAATATAAACTAGAATGTATTATTTTTTTTTCTTATCCATTTTAAAAAGAATATTATTTTTTCTTTTTGGACGACTCTTTTCACATCACAAGAAGTGGTATATATGGACCGCAAACACTCATCCTCTCCATATTCATTTGATGAAAATATACTAAATATGTTGTTGTTTTTAACTATTTTTTAATTTCAGTTTTTCATATGACTATTTTAAGATTATAAGATTAAAAAATATTTTGATATATTTTTTTAGAATGATTTGTTCAAAAATAATTTAATAATTTATTTATTTTTAAACGGTGAAAGTACTTTGCTTAAATCTTCCCCATTGAACCTATTTCACACTTCTCCACCGTTGATCTTAAATCTAACGGCTACGATTGTCTAACGAATCTTTGTTCTTTTTGGCAAGAGTAATTTCGGGAAAGCGATTTTATAACTGATGATCAAAGGTCCAAATTTAGTAAATCCAATGGTTGAGATTTTTTGAGGGGCGGTAGCTGATCTCAGCAAAGTTAGTTCCTTTTGTCCTTTTTATTTTTCCTTAGCCTATTTATTCATGCAAACAAATTTCTATTTTCAGTCACCTTCTCTCTTTCAATATTATTGCTTCATCAAATTGGTGAGTATTTTTTCTTTTTGTTTCTTTGGTTAAATTAAAAAAAAAAAAAAGATTAGATCTTTGTATAATGTATTCTTAGTTGTGATATTTTGTTGTTTCTGTGAGATATATATCAGAGGTTTTAGGCTTTATTGCATATATTTGTTTCAAGATTGGGTATTTTTTCTTAGCAAGGAAAGAATTATTCTTATGTTTTTACTATTTGAGGAGCTTAAGGTTTGTTGTTCTCGAGGATTGTGTTTTTTTTTTTTTTTTTTAAATTCTGTTACAAAGTTGATGGAAAATTGAGGGATTGGGTTGAAAATAGTGTTGATTTTCTTCATTTCGTTGTTGTTCTGTTTAATGTTATTTTCCTCTTTTATGGCATTTAAACAATGGTTGTAAGTGCTTTGATGGTAATGGTGTAGCTACATAAACCGCTTTGTCAAAAAATTATGTTGTGCATGTAGAAATAATATTGTGTATATAGGTGAAAAAATACTTTTTAGAAATATATAATTAAATTTTTGAACACCCTTATAGCTAAATTTTTAATTTGCCCATATTGTTGTTGGGGTGCTGTTGATTGTTATAGAACTTAAATTTTGGGGAAAATAGTCACCAGAAAAATTGTCATTGTGTTGAGTTTACCCTTTGTGTGTGTGTGTTTTATTGCTTGGGAGCAAGCTGTATTATCAGTAATGAGAGGGTTAAGGGGAAGAAAGTAAACAAAGCTCTAATCTTTAGCTTTATTTTTAGGATTTGCATGTGTACCAAGTTGGCAATTTATGTCTCTGAACTTGCTGGTTTTGTTGTTTGTACTTTGGTTCTCCTATTTTTATTGTAGCTTGAGACATATAAAATTCCCCTGATATATAGAATAAATAGCTTATCTTTTTCTTAAAAACACAAATAATTTACCAGCAAGAGCAGAATATATTTGAGTTGTTGATTGGTTTTACATGCAAAAGGCTTAACATGAATGAGTTGATCTTCTGAGCATTTTCTTTTGTTGGTTAAATTGTTTTGGTGGCTTATCTTTTACTAATTGAAATGATGATTTGAATTTGCATAGGTCAATATGGTAGCAAAAGCCTTTCTCGTTGCTATTTTCCTTTTATCGCTGTTATTTTCTTTGGCCTTCTCCACATCAAATGATGGCTTGGTTAGAATTGGTTTGAAAAAGATCAAACTTGATCAGAACAACAGACTTGCTGCTCGCCTCGAAGCCAAGGAAGGGGAGGCGTTGAGGGCCTCTATTAGGAAGTACAACTTCCGTGGTAATCTTGGGGCGTCCGAGGATACTGACATTGTAGCACTGAAGAACTATATGGATGCTCAGTACTTTGGAGAAATTGGTGTAGGCACTCCCCCTCAGAAATTCACTGTGATCTTCGATACTGGTAGCTCTAATTTGTGGGTGCCTTCATCAAAGTGCTACTTCTCAGTAAGCTTCTTTTTCATCCTTTGTTAGCAAGTATACAGAAAAAGCTAACATTGACCACTCATAATTGACGATCATCAATTTTTATGCTTATCTACATTCCTGCAGGTCCCCTGCTTTTTCCACAAAAAGTATAAGTCAAGCCAATCAAGTACTTATGAGAAAAATGGTTCGAGTCTGACCTTAGTCTATATTTGGTGTGAGCAGTTTTTCATTGATTTGCCTCTCTCTCGTACTTGTTAATCCCTCCTCCCCAATTTATTTGGTGTGGTTGAACTCGGGATGGAGTTTAAGGTGGTCTTAAGCATGTCGTAACAATAATGACTTTTGGAACTTGTGATTTTTCGAAGTTAAATAGGTAGAAACATGTTATTCTTCTCGGAGCTGATTAATAAGGATCTAGTGTGGCATAAATGGATGCACTTTGACAGTAAGAGGAAGTGTGCCATTATTGGCAGTATACTTGACATGTCATAGGTTTTGAGTTCAAACTGATAACCCTGGTCCCAACCTTTACATAGAAGGTCTCATCCCTGTCCCTCCCACCCAAA
Organism: Capsicum annuum; assembly: GCF_002878395.1. Lineage (NCBI taxonomy): Eukaryota > Viridiplantae > Streptophyta > Magnoliopsida > Solanales > Solanaceae > Capsicum > Capsicum annuum. The sequence continues at coordinate 134,659,352 of NC_061112.1, read as the reverse complement.
GAAAAAAAAAAGAAGACAACTCACCATTCTTGTGGTTGTCATCCAATTATGTGATGAACATAAAAAATTCTCTTGAAAAAAATAATTTGATAACATGCTTTCCATCCCAAAAGTGGAATCTCCGTCATTTTCTCGTCTATGATATAAGGTGATATTGTCTATTGAGGAACCTGTTATGGTGGACTTCCTTCTTTAAGTTCTCATATCTATTAAAATTTCCCGGAAATTTGATGTCTACCGAGTGTTTGAGCATGGCCTTTGGTCGATCTTCAGTTTCTGTTATCTAAGTTGGCCAACTCGTTGAATTGGTTGTAATAAGAATCTGTTTGTTCACACTTTTTCTGCTTAATATGCCATACAGGGAAGTCTGCTGCAATACATTATGGCACTGGAGCAATATCTGGATTCTTTAGTGAAGATAGCGTCAAAGTCGGTGACCTTGTTGTAAAAAATCAAGTGAGTATGGCTTCTGTCTTATGGTTCATATATTTCTTGATGAATATATGGTCCCTCATATGTGGAGGTCAACAGGTGTTCATCGAGGCAACCAGAGAACCTAGTGTGACATTTTTGGTAGCCAAGTTTGATGGTATATTGGGTCTTGGATTCCGTGAGATTGCTGTTGGAAATGCTGTTCCATTATGGTCTGTTGGTTTATTAACCGAGTTCATGCTTTGGACATTTTATTATCACATCAAAATGTTTTCATCTTCAGGATTGAAGGATTTGATGAATGTCTCCTTGTATATAAGAAAGTTGAGTTGATAACTTGATATTGATCTTGAGAATTTCTTGCGTTTATAGGTACAACATGGTCAAACAGGGTCTTGTCAAGGAGCCTGTCTTCTCATTTTGGCTCAACCGAAACAAAGAGGAAGAGAAAGGCGGTGAAATTGTGTTTGGTGGGGTTGATCCTAACCACTTTAAGGGAAAACACACTTACGTCCCAGTCACTCGGAAAGGTTATTGGCAGGTGGGGTATCTCTATATTTTTGGAAAATTAATTGTTAAACTTTCTGCAACTGCTTTCTTAATCTCAGAATATATTGGCAGTTTGATATGGGTGATGTTCTGATCAATGGTGAACCTACTGGTATGTCCTCTTCGCGAACAGGAAATTAATTTAGAGATTTAAGGATAGTGATGAGGCCACTTACCCTGGTTGTCCCTTCTCTTGTGTTGTTTTGACATACTAAAATAAAATATGTAGGTTACTGTGAGGGTGGATGTTCTGCAATAGCGGATTCGGGAACTTCTCTCTTGGCTGGTCCAACGGTATTCTCCAACACGAGGATCCTCTTTTTTGTACCTATTATTCAGTTATTTGTTTCCACCATTGACATTGAACTGTGTAAGAATGTTTTGTACAGTCTCGTTCATGTATAGCTTCATCAAATTGGCTTGGTAAGAAAGGAGTAACTAGGTTTAATTATTTTCTGGAATATCAGTTTGCTAATAATCAGTTAATCAATCAGGTGTTTGAGCTTCTCATTTTTTCCCCTTTTAAGCCATGAAAGGAGGATGAGAAGTGTGATGAAAGTGATTCTCTTTCCAGTATTGGACATACTACGTTATTGATTGTTATTGATTTACTTTGTCGATAACTTCTTCCTTTTGCTTTTTCCCTGTTGTTCCTGCCTTGTTTTTGTTTGCAGATCTCCTTTATTAGGAAAAAATAGTGCAACTTGTAACTGCTTCTACGTTGTTATCTCTAAGGCCTTTATGGTTGATGATGTTTTACAAGAATAAAACTTCAGTTTTTCGTCCAGACAATTACAGTAGTGAAAGGCTTTACTGCTGCAATTTTTAGTCCTAACTGTTCTACCCTCTGTCTCCTTCCTTCCTCTATCTTGCAGACTGTAATCACTATGATTAATCATGCCATTGGGGCCGCTGGAGTTGTTAGCCAACAATGCAAAGCTGTTGTTCAACAGTATGGGCAAACAATAATGGATATACTTTTAACGGAGGCGAGCAAATAACTGTTTTAAGTTGATAATTTGTTTTTTTATTCTTAATGGTTCTTTCATTTGCTAATTGTTTTACATTACTAGTTGCCTTCCCCAATATTCTGATGGATTGGCATCTTAACAGGCAAACCCAAAGAAAATTTGTTCACAAGTTGGATTATGCACCTTTGATGGAACTCGAGGCGTAAGGTTAGGCTTCATACCTTTCTTCCCTCACCTAGGTCATACATTTGATACGCTAAATCCTATTATAACTTGTGTGCTGAGCGTATTTCTGTCCTCCATGTGTAGCATGGGAATTGAAAGTGTTGCAGAGGAGAATGCTGGCAAATCGGCAGGACTGCACGATGCTATGTGCTCTGCTTGTGAAATGGCTGTTGTGTGGATGCAGAACCAACTAAGACAGAACCAAACTCAGGATCGCATTTTGAACTATGTGAATGAGGTAAATATCTTCTGATCAAATATGTTTGATTTCTTCATCTTAGTTTGGACTGCTGACGGCATTGACAGCTTTGCGAGCGACTTCCAAGCCCAATGGGACAATCATCTGTTGATTGTGGAAAGCTTTCCGGCATGCCTAGTGTTTCTTTCACAATCGGTGGCAAAACATTTGACCTCGCACCTGAGGAGGTACGTTTGATGAATGTATACGACATGCAGAATCTTTTGTTTACCCTGCATCTAGGCATTCTAATGTTTGGAAGTTCTCATTACATTTGAGAAGTCTCTCGGTGCTTTTAAGAGAAGTAGGAAGTAAATCTGTCTTGTTGAAATATTTAAACATGATCTTTGATAGCATTGAATTGGATAGTTATGCTATGGGGAAGGTTCCAAATACCACTTTCTTTGAATTGTTGTCTTGTTTGCTTGTGAAGATAACATATACAGTTGAACTAAACTTGCAAGCTCTTGTGTCTCCAGTACATTCTCAAGGTGGGCGAGGGTGCGGCTGCACAATGTATTAGTGGCTTCACTGCCTTGGATGTTCCTCCACCCCGTGGTCCTCTCTGGTATAATTTCCTCTCATCTTAACATTCACATGTCGCAAATTCTGTTATTTTTGTAAAGTTGCACCTGCTAACCTGCCTCGTATGCGGCGTGTGCTTTATGGCTTCGTCTGTGCAGGATCTTGGGGGATGTCTTCATGGGTCGATATCACACCGTCTTTGATTATGGCAAACTTAGGGTTGGATTTGCAGAAGCAGCTTAATGAAATAAAAAATACAAGCCATCCCAACCCCCAACCCCTGTTTCCTTGCTTCCAAATGTTATTGTTTAGCGACTTGCCCTTAAGTAGGTCATGAGCAAATGAGTGTGTGAAATTGTGGACCTTAAGGTATTTCCAAGAGTACAACTTTGTAAATCTTGGCTTCTCTTTTCGACTAGATATGTAGTACTGTATGTGTATATGCTTGTTCGTGATGTTTTTCCTGTGTGTTAATATTTATCATTGCGTGATGCCAGTCGTCGTCCATCATTTGTATTTTTTGCAGCAAGAAGTTGGTAGATATTTCCAACAAACCGAGATGGAAACAACCTTTTTATAAAGCATTTTTTGGATTGTGCTATATAATATTACTAGATAGGTATGCCCGTGCGTTGCATGGGCTCAACATGTATAGTAGAATAAAATAAAGATATAACAACAAGGGGCTACTCCATTTGATTGGCTCAATTGATGGATCTGTGACCTCTCTAGGTCACATGGCAGCAACTTTACCAAACAATGATACTTTACCAAACAATGATAAAGATATAACAATAAGGAACTATTCCATTTGATTGGGTCTATTGATGGAATCCGTGACCTTCATGGCAGCAACATAATGATAACAATCAAATGAAAATAATCTTAACAAATGATAATAATCTTGGTCATATGGCAACAATCAAAAGAAAATAATCTTAACAAATGATAATAATCTTCAAACAATGATAACAATCAAATGAAAATAATCTTAACAAATGATAATAATCTTGGTCGCAGCAACATTATCAAACAATGATAACAATCAAATGAAAATAATCTTAACAAATGATTCTTAACAATATTTTTCTGGAAAAGTAAAGTGGTATCAAATGAAAATAATCTTAACAAATGATTCCTAATAATATTTTTCTGGAAAAGTAAAGTGGTATCAAGATACTTGCAATAAGCCAAAATCATATTGGCCTTCTTAACAATATTTTTCTAGAAAAGTAAAGTAGTATCAAGATACTTGCAATGAGCCAAAATCATGTTGGCCTTCAACCAATGCAATCAAATGAAAATAATCTTAACAAATGATAATAATCTTGGTCATATGGCAACAATCAAAAGAAAATAATCTTAACAAATGATAATAATCTTCAAACAATGATAACAATCAAATGAAAATAATCTTAACAAATAATCTTAACAAATGATAATAATCTTGGTCACATGGCAGCAACATTATCAAACAATGATAACAATCAAATGAAAATAATCTTAACAAATGATTCTTAACAATATTTTTCTGGAAAAGTAAAGTGGTATCAAATGAAAATAATCTTAACAAATGATTCCTAACAATATTTTTCTGGAAAAGTAAAGTGGTATCAAGATACTTGCAATAAGCCAAAATCATGTTGGCCTTCTTAACAATATTTTTCTAGAAAAGTAAAGTAGTATCAAGATACTTGCAATGAGCCAAAATCATGTTGGCCTTCAACCAATGCAATAAAGATATAAATCTCTGATAATAACTAAAACAACAAATGGTTTTCCTTCATAACGAACAGGAATCACTTTACCAGCTTTAGAATGAGTTTGTGGCAAGATCTCTCAAGAGATGGCTATTCAAATCCTAAAATGGGCTTCAGCAGTGGATGATATCAGGATCTCGCTTTAGGTCGTTTGATTTAGTGTCTCAGAAAATAAAAATACTGCAAAATTATTCAAGGCGAGACACCAAGATGTAAAAATGTTTAAGATGATCCCACACAACGACAGAAGTTCAACGACAACGATCAGTGACAGTGTATTTCTACTACTTCTATGGATCGTGTATTTCTAGTGTTTCCGTCGACCTAAAAATATATATCCTCATGATTCATGATCTGAGACTGAGAGTATGAACCTTAGAAAGAACGCATAAAAGGAAGAACACCGTGAATGTTCATGCGAGAAAATTGTTGTAAACAATCACAACCTTACTGAGAAGGTGGTAGCTCCTTTTTTTTTTTAAAAAAAATGAGTTATTGAAAATCTGGTATCTGTGTCCAATTTTAGAGCTTAAAAAGGGCAGCTCCGTACAATAATGCTCCAGTACGCACAGGGTCCGGGGGAAGGGCTGAACCATAATGGTTTATTGTATGCAGTCTTACCCTGCATTTCTGCAAGAGGTGTTTCCACTGCTTCGACTTGTGACCTCCAGGTCACATAAAGCAACTTTAACAGTTACGCAAGGCTCCACTTCAGCAACTTCAAAACTTATGATTTCATAATTAACATTGAAAAACTATAACATTCCAGAAGTTTTTCTTTCCCCTGAAACAGAAAAGGTTGGACCCAATTAATTGTGGGAAAAACTAAAGGGACAAATTTCTCTAAGCTGAAAGGATTTATGCAATCAAAGCCAGGTGTGGGATGTCTTTCATAAATTCATGTCCTATTATTTATGAACGCTTCTTCGATCATCATTTTAGGCTTTAACAACTTTTTTTGATTTTTAATAAATCTAGTGGTCTAATCAATTATTTTTTTCTCCACAATTGTTTCATTCTTCCCACTTTGATTCTTGTCTGAGTTCTCATTCAATGCCCTTCATCATAACTGAAAAATGACAGTAGGGATCCTAAGTTCACAAAGTTGTCAACAAACTTGACACAATAACTTTTCGCTACTCTTTTGGATCTAAGTACTCTTGAACAGAGGCCTTACCTTGAAAAATGGTCATAATACTCCATAGAGATTTTAAAATTTTATAATTGGATACAAAAGAATAACTTGGTACAAAAACATTCGACTTGCTTAAGTATTAGTAAGAGACATGCAGCAAATGAAATTTAGAACAAGAAAAAAAGAACTTCACAGTAACTAACAACAACTAATAAGTCAAATTTCAGAATGCATATTAGACACTGCAAGTTACTGCAAAAATTGATACAGAATTTGTTAAATTTGATTGCGGAGTAAAATTTGTTAGGCTAGCCGTTGATAGAAACATGAAAGAACTATAATCAACATGGTGAAAAATCCTCCAAACTCCAATAACATCTTATTGGATTTTCTTGACACAAAACATGTGATACATACAAAATCAGGTATCATAAATTGCGCCTCTTTCCTAAAATCTATTTGCATGAAAAATTTAGGGCTCACTTATTAACTAATGAACAGTTTATGAGAAACTTACCTTCTTAAATCTGTACACAAGAGACTTTATAGACTTTTGGATCATGGAGTTCTCTGTTTGTTTCACTGCCTTAGAAGCTTGATGCAAACTTTGAATTCCACGACCCAAACTGGCAATTAAAGGAGCTGCTGGAAGAGATTCAGCAGCATATTCTATTCCATCTCCATACACAAGCAAGACCGCACAAGTAGCTACACTGCACCCAAATGTAACACATGGTAGAAAGCCAACAGGTCGTACGCGGTGTTTCCTCATAATTTCATAGAATGCCGTTCTCATGGCTGAGATGCTAATTTTCTCCGTAGAGGCTATAACGCCATATGTCACCGCACGTATTTTCTCTGCAGAAGCAACATATCAGTGTATCCCAAGACTTGATAAAAACTTTGATCCAAACACTTTAAAATGCACCCTTTCAATATTTTGATAGGAGGAGAATTGCAACGATATCGTAAATCAAAAGTATATAAGAAGTTCGATGTTTAAAAATATAAAAGAATTAATGTAGTATGAATTAGCAATAAAAGTTTGTTAAATTAATTGATAAGCCAAAATATACTAACCTAAAATTAAACCTAGTTGATTAAAACAAAATTGATCAAATGACCAAACCGCTAACATCCTATTATGCTGATGGTAATGTCACAACAACTTTAACTTGAAGTAGGATTGTGGTCAGATAAAATTATGGGATTGTTTGACAAGTTGTTGGCATGTCGCTTCATTAATCCTTTGTGCACAGAAAATTTATCTGTAGGTAACGACTTTTTACACCAAATAGAAACCAAGAAAACAGTATAAAACATCAATATTACTCCGTCCTATAGTTCTTCCAGTTTATCCACTGATCTATACATTGACACATATGAATCTTCAGTCTCAAACATAGACCAGATATTGATCGGATACGTGATGCTTAGGTTGGTTAACCTAAACTAGAAGAACTCCAAGAGCCGCTCGAGGAAACACAACAAGTTGTGTTTGAGTTCACTGACATACCTGAGAATGTTGGGCACCAACTCCAGCTATAACGCCATTAGGACCCCTGAAGAAGAAGGGTATTGCCTTTCAATGGCTTCAAGTTCCTTTTTGCTTTTCTCATTCAGGCTATTAAACATGGCTACAAATAAGCAGTCAACAATATCCATGATCTGCAAGCATAGACTTCAAATTGTGATATCCAAAATAAAAGTGCAGTTCATATTATATTTACAGAAGCAGTTGATGACCTTCCAGAGTAATAAAGGGAAATGTTCGTGCATCTGATGTAGAACAGGAGAATGGAAACAGTTTTAACTTAATGATGTGCATCTGATGTAGAACATGAGAATGAAAACATGTTTTAACTGTGGTTAGAAATATGTCATGATACTGTTTTACAACTAAATGTAACTTACCCTTGTATCTACATCTGGTGATGTATGCATGAGGTCATTCAGGTTTAGAGGTCTCTGCCCCTTTAAGTTAGAAAACGATGCTGGGCATTTGGATCTTATTGGTGTTGTCTATGGTTGGGAAACTGCAGAGTGCTACTTTAATAACCTTACTGATTAACAGAAGAATGATAAGACTTTTGGTGCATTATTCAACTGTTATATTAAACAACAAGGTCCGACTTTCTAAACATAATAAACAATAGATGACAACGAATAAAAGTCAAAGACTACGTGAATATGATAGTACTACCACAGACTCGGAGTTCTAAACAACCACCAAATTTAAGATGGCAAGATTAGATTAAGATATTAATACAACACTCAACCACCAACAATGTGCGAACAGACCAGAAAACAAGGTTTTCCAGCAGCTAAAACCTCAGAGCAGATCATTGCTCCAACTATAGATACAAGAAGGTCAGCCGCTGCATACGCTAAATCCGTCGAGTGCAAGAACCTTCACCAAGTTAGGATCAAATCAGATTAAAACGGAGAAAAGAGGACACCCCCTTCCTAAACTTAGAAGCCTGAAATGCTAAATTCACCATACAATAAATACACAATTGTTTGAAACAAAATAACACTCACGGGGTTATATATAATCGGGAATGAAATTTCATGAGGCTCTCCATCTTATCATATGCTAAGACCCCCATTTACCATATCAAAAAGAAGTTTTTTTGTTCATTTAACATCTCAGAATACAAATGCAAGATGACAACATTAATTGCATTAGCACCCAAGAAGCCCCGAAGAATCAACACCGCCTTACCATCCCCCTTCCCTACTAACAACATTTGAAAAGAAATGCTTTCTCCCACGATCTTAGATGCATACCGACTCAACGATAATTTCACTGGATTCCCGCACACCACACACTTGCTCTTTTGCCAAAAACAATCAACAGAAGAGTTAAATGCAACAAACACTTTATAAGCAAATAAAGAAAGCACCCGATTAGCTATCTCGGGTACTAAATTCTGTTCTTGAATTACAAGCTTAATGCCTAAATTCTGTTCTTGAATTACAAGCTTAATGCCTGTGAGACTTGCAGCCAAGCAAATTAGAAATGAAACGAACCCACAAGTTCCAATCACTATATCGTGTTTGAATTCTTTAAGTATTTGAAAACTTTTAATTAGGGATTTCACAAGAACAAAAGGGAGAAAGATTAAAGAAAAAATTAAGAGAAAAAGCTTACCTCAATTGGAAGAACTTGCTGAGAAGATGAAGAGAACTAATGGAGGCTTCTGAAATCATGATATTTGTGTGAAACAGGTTAAGAGAATGGTACAGAAACGGAGGCTTCTAGAACTGATCAATTAATTGAGCACCGCTTAATATAATATATTAATTATCATTTTGCCCCTTAATGTATGGATTAAAAGACTATTCTGCCCTTGGTCGTCTCTTGCTTCACCTTTCTATATAGTAAAATAAATTTTGTTGTATTATATTGTAATGTCTTGATAAACATATTGTTGGGGTAGATTGTGTTATTTTTCATCTGTACATAGTGCTACACGTTGGTAATTTAGGATAAACTTATAGGAAAATTAGAGTGTGAGGTACAACTATTAAGCAAAGGCAGAATAAAAGGGTGAAATAATTTTTTTGTTGAATGTGGTTTTGATGGTTTAGTGTGAAGGGCATATACATGCTATTTCATTTATGAACGGAAGGTATATAAATATCATATATCATAGTTCAAGAGTATATTTTTCTCTTTTCTGGAGTTATGAAGCTAAAACTCAACATTTGATACTCTAGTTAGTAGTGTTTGCGATGCTTCATCAAGATTGTCGAGCACTTACCTTCATGCCTTGGTGGGGTAGCATTTGCGCCAATTGGGTTCAACCGATGTAAAGCATTAATTTGTGTAGAAGTTCATTAAAATTGCAGCATAGTTGATCTGAACTCATAATTTTAAAAATATAGTGATTTTACTTTTAAACAAAATTTAATGATTGAACCTATAAAGTTCAAAATTTTAAATCTGCTTTGTATGCCAAGGCATTTTTCCTTTTGTTTCTGAGTTAAGGTGGATGAAGTTCACTGACGTCGCCAAGATATAAATTCATTTCTGCCCAATTTGAAAATTTATGCTCATTTGACGAATTTTAGGTAACGGGGAGAAAAAGGTAAAAGAAAATCAGGATAACAATTGCTGTTCAAGACAATAAAACCAGGATAACAAAATCAGACCTGCAAGAACATTTCAGCAATCCATCCATCTTGACAGATGAACATGGCAATAACAGTTTATAGATACGTACTTCCAGAGGTTTGGTAAACAATTTGAGGAAAATATTCCATCTGGACGAAAATTTGGACATTACCATAGAGACTTTTCCCTAGTAAAATGAGAGAGAGTAATGGGAACTTAAAATTTCCTACACTATCTGCATTTGACATTTTGAACATGAACGGCTACTAAACGAAAATCGTCACAGAACTACCAAAATGATGAGTAACAGGACGACATGGCTTTTGGCTATCAGAGTTAGACAATCATTTACTCAGTGATCGCAACTGAGCACGAAGATTCTGGTTTTCCTCAAGTAAGTTACCATTTTCAAGAAAAAAGTGATCTGATTGCTTTTTAAGAGCAATTACATTGGCTTCTGCATCGCTTGCTTCTTTAGCTTTTTCCTCGACAGTTGCCTCCAACTTCTGTATTTTCAAACGCAATGCACTTGCCTCTTCCTCCAAAGACTTCATCTCATCAGAAGCTCCATTCTTCCCATCCTCGAAACCTCTATTTTGCTTATTCACTGCTTCCATGCTCTTTCTCCTCATACCAAGTTCTCTTATATAGTGGTGTAGTCTGTCAATCATCAGACCAAGGAACAGGGAAAAACCTGCATTCGAAGTCCAAATGTGAAGCTCAGATTAGGAAGAAAGCTGTTAGTGGGGTAAGAAGAATGGAGAGAAAAAGGGAAACCGGAATTATAACTGCTTGATAAGAGAGACATCATTAGGTAGATTGTTACCTTCACACAACGATTATAAGAACATGCTCATAAATGGAAGCATAAACCCTTAACAGTTAAATTCTTTGAATAACAACCTCTTGTTTCTTTTTTCATATCAATTAATTTAGCCACTTTCCTTTTCTTCCTGTTTTTGCATATTGCTTTCTCATCCTAGATTCGTAAAAGATTGAATCCAAACAAAGAAGAAATGAAAGATTATTTTAGCCTCTTCTCTTTCTTTCTGCTTTTGCCCATACTGATACCAAATACTTAGCACTCTAAGTAGCAGAATTTTGAGCATAAACAGATGGAGTCCACCATATGAGAGTCCGGTTTTAATTTTTTATCACATTTTTCAGGAAGGGGATGGCTCTAATAGAAGAAGACAGGGTTTAGAAGAAAGCACTTAGGAGGACATCAGTTACGATGCCAAAGGATTTGACCTGCTAAACCATAAAAAAGGAGATCTTGGGTACATTGTGATCTCCGAAGAAGGAAAGTTTGCACACATTTTTCTTTTAGGTCATTGAAGTGGAAAACTCAATTAGAAGCTAGGAAAAACGAAATTGTCCCATTGTGTGTTATCTCTCTCTTAACTAGTGCAAACTAATCATTCTGTCAATTGTTTTCCTGCTTCATCTTTCAGACTCAACAAGTACCTTGAACTGAAGAGAAAGTCTAAGTCAATAAACAAAGGGATAAGGACGCGAACACACAGATAAAATCTGATTAAATATAAAATAGGACTAGCATCAATAAGGTCATTATGGAGAAATGATGCATAAATTAAGCCAAGAAACTCCCACAAAAGAAATTGATGGAGATCAGAGAGTGGCAGGGCTGAGATTAGCTGGAAGAAAAGAGGGAGAAAGAGGTATAGGGAGAAATTGTGTCATATAGTGTATATAATCCCCAAGGTAATAATCCTCTAGTACCTGTTAAGAAAAGAGCCATTTTTATGTTTCAGCAGGGCACTGTACCAAAAAACACCGATATGGAATAATTTTATACTCGGTAAGGCCTTCAGCCAAACAATACATCCAGGAGACCTATGCTCGAGTCTGCAACTTTGACAGCTAAGGTGAATGTTGTCCCCCCCCCCTCCCCAAAAACTCTTCCAGTCCCTGAAAAGATCCTTTTCATTTAACTTGTAGTATTGTGCAAAGCGAGAATATAATGTTTTATAGAGAACTGGCAAACTTCATAGGTACCTATGGATGAATTTGAATCATATAACCAACTTTTACATATCTTTTACACTGGCTTGGTCCCTACTATTTAAATGTTTTAGCTAATCCCCATCCAAGTACATCTACAGCATAATGATTGGAGGGTTGCGAAAAAGCCAGATTTTCTAGTCAAAACTATCCTTTAGCTTGAGCCGGGGGTCTATCGGAAACAGCCTCTCTACTTCTTCGGAGGTAGCGGTATGGTCTGCGTACATCTTACCCTCCCCAGACCCCACTTCGTGGGAATACACTGGGCTTGTTGTTGTTGTTGCTAGTCAAAACTATGTATCGCAGGGAAGGAAGAAATTAAAAATCATAAAAAGAGATTCTTTCTCAATTTTGCTTTGAAATCCAATTTCTCTCTCAATCTTTGTGCTAAGCCAGCTAAAAGGTCAAGCAAATCCAAAACATTTTGGCATTAACTCTGTCTATAACATCCAAATGAAACAAAAGTTATTCCCTCCATCATCATCAAACAATTCTTCGCAAGTAGAAACTGAAAAAGCTTCGATATTTATTCAAATTTCACGACTGATTATATCAGATATAACTAATAATTAAATTCATTGAATGGTTGAATCCTAAAAACTTTAAAAAGATAACAAAAAAGGTATCACTTCACAGTTAATAAAAGAATAAAAAGAGCTCACAAGTCACAGATTGTCAACACAGCACACGGTAAGAGACACAAGACACGAGCATAAACACAACTAGATGATATAGATACTTCAATCCATATAAGATAGAATTATTTGAGCACGCAGTACACATTCTCTAATATTAGCAACAAAAATTACCAAAAATAAAAAATACCCATTTCACTTTTACTTATCATGTTTTGATCCACAAGAATCAATTTGACTAATTTTTGAAGCTAGATTAATTCATAATCGTAAATTTCAAATTTAGGCATTCGAAAACTACAACAACAAGAAGTAGCTGACCAGTGTATTCCCACAAAGTGGGGTCCATGGAGGGTAGAGGCTACCAGTATAATTGGTGCAGAGCTCAGTATAATTGTAAATTATGAATTGGTGAGTCACTCAAATGCGTAGAAAATGAGAAATACCCATGAGAGAAGCTAGTAGAAGATGTTGAGCCATAAGAATCTGATCAGTAGGAGTAACATTGCCATCTTCATCGATCCACCTTTTCCGGATGGAAACCACACTGTAGATGGTCGACAACATCACGACGAAGATGGTAGAGCCCGTAGTTTTCACGACGATTGGACCGCGCCCTCTCTTAACACGGTCTAGCCCCATTATTACAAGCTTTCTCAATGGCGTCTTGAATATGAAGAGCACAATTAACGCCATTTCGGCGAATATTACACTGAACAATACTTGGATCATATTTTGATTTTTCTTTTCTCTTTTCAGATGGGACAGAATCGGTGGTGTATCAGCAGTTGGCGAGCGTCGAGTGCATGAGCAAATCTGATTAATTTTGGTCCATCACTTTCAATGTAGGTGATTTTTCTTTTTTGATAAAATAAAAAACGAAGTGAGATATAAATTGAAAGAAAAGAATTACTTTTCTTTTTAATTTGTTTCAAAATGAATTACTCGTTTGCTTTTTTAGTAATTTTTTAATTTTAACTTTTCAGATAACATATGTAAGATCGCAAAATTGAAGAATATTTTGATATATTTAACATATTTTTAATTTAATACCACAAAATTCAAAAATCTCCTTTATTTTTTTAAACTCCATGTCAAATCAAATTATACTATTCTTTTCAAAATGGAGGGAGTATTATTTAATCACATCATATTTATATGACTTGGTAACCAACTCCAATATAAGAGGTTGTGTTGAAGTCAACCAACTCCAATATAAGAGGTTGTGTTGAAGTCGTTAATCAGAGGTTTTGAGGTTTTGAGCTCGAATGCATACGAGTAATAGTAATAGAGTCTTTAGCCCCTTGATGTGGGTTTTTTTGACAGTCCAAATTTATAATGCATTTATTTTTTTTAAGATTCAGACACCTGAATTTGAATGATTAAAATGTTGTTTCTAAATCTGAAAATTGAATGATTAAGACTTTTTGTTTTTCAATATCTGAATGTACAAAAAAAATTTATTTGGATATATATAATAAAATAAAAAATACAATTCAAATAAAAAACTAATCATATATTAGAAAAATATATAATTTAATACAACAAAATTATTATTTGATTGAAAAAAGACATTTATATTTGTTAATGATAGTGGAGATAGTTTATAATGGTGGTTACGTTGACAATGATTGATGTTAGTAATTAAAATTGGAGGTGAAGTTGTGATAGTTGGTATTGTAGTGACTGTTATGATGGTGACGATTAGGGGTGGACGTTCGGTCGGTTCGGTCTGATTGTTTAATATCGATTCGGTTTATCGGTTTTCGAATTGACAAAAATGACATCCGTAACCAAACCGAAATAAATTCAGTTTGATTCATTTTTTATAAATTCGGTTCAATTATTTCGGATTTTTATTTTGGTTTAAAATATTAAAGTAGTTAACCTCTCTTTTTCATAACTGAGCATTTAAAATTGATGTTTTTTTTTAGAAAAATTATTTTTTTCAAACCTGGTCTTCATTCCCAAATATAAATAACTATAAATAACTCAATATAGATGAAACGAAATGAAATAATTATAAACTTAGCATAATACATAACGTCATTAATCATTACATATAATATAACCTTGCATAAATAGTCTACAAAACAACACAAAATTCATAAAAATAGCCCATGAAACAACATACTTTCTACAAAAATAGTACATAAAACAGTCCAAAGTCACCAAAATAGTTTATAAAATATTTGAGTCACTAAAACAATCCATAAACAGCCTGTGACATATGCGAATTTGTTGTTAAATGTTAATTGTGAATGTGAATATATATATATATATATATATATATATATATATATATATATATATATATATATATATATCATATTATTTATTTACTTATAAAATTTTGGTTTTTCGGTTTAACCGATTTTTTTTTAAATCGAAAACCGAACCGAAAAACTGAAATTTTAAAATTACAAACCAAATCTGATTCGAAAAACCGAAACCAAAATTAAATTTTGATTTAGTTTTTTAGTTTTTCAGTTTAAACCAAAATATGCCCAACCCCTAGTGACGATTGATAGTGATGGTGGTGGCTGTGATGTGACGTTGCTTAATGCTAGTAGTTGGAGGTGTTGATTGTGATGGATGAAAAATGAATGCATGATGGTTGACGATGTGTTGATGCTAGTTGGAGATGTTAGTTGTGATGGTGGAGATGGTTGTTAGTAGAGATAAATTGTAGCAATAGTAATGGTTGAAGTGGTGGTAGAGATGGCGTTACTAATGCTAATAGTGGTGGCGATTGAAGAATGTGTAGAGGTTGTGATGTATTAGTGGTAGTTAGCGGTAGTGTTAATTGTGATAGATGAGTTGGTTAGTAGTAGGGATTGCCCGGTAGTGGTTGATGATGATAGTGCCGTTGACAGCGGTGGTGACAGTGAATATAATTAGAATAATAGAAATAGTAGGTGTGGTAGCGGCTGACAATAGTGGTTGATAGCGATATTTGTTATCGATGATGGTTGTGATGGTGGAGGTGATTGGTGGTTGACAATAGTGGCAATGACAGAGGTGGTTAGTGGTGGTGACTAATGATTATGAATAGAGTGACGGTAAATATTATCCAACACCAAAATACTTCTTCAGATCTATTAATACTTGGCTCTAGATCTGAATGATTAAGAGCTATTAAGAGTTAAAATCTTAATAAAAAATAAATGCACTTAATGATCTGTACCATTCATATTCAAACTTCCATTAAGTGCAAACAAATGAGGCCTTAGTTTATTTGCTAATGTGAGTATCAGACATCAGTTGAAAAATAAAAACTAGCTATAACCAGGGGTGGAGCTACCTTTATATGGGGGTTTATCCAAACCCCCCTCGGTAAAAATTATACTACATTTATATGGTTAAAATTGTTATAAATGTATTTACATTATAGTGAATGTCTATCAAGTCTATCAAAATCTACTTTGATATCTATTAAGATTTGAAGCATCCGTCTTTTAATCAGACTAAGACTGTCAAGTGGGCTGGGGCGGGCCAACCCAGAACTAGCTCGTGTCATTTAACCGATTTGTGGGCCGGACCGGGTCCGGGTTGGAGTCTAAGTGGGCCGGTCCGGGCCGGGCTCAACAATAAAAAAATTAAAAACAACCCTAACCCAACACACTTAACCCAACCCGGTCAAACCCGGTCAAAAATATAAAAAAAAAAACTTTTTTTTCAATATACATTATATATATACCCACCTATATACATTATAAATACGTTAAATAATATATATACAATATATATATATAGTGTATACTACATTAGAATTTAAAAAATATATACACATATATACGCACCATCCAATATATATGTACTACTTTAAAGTTTAAAGAAAATATACTACAATATATATATATTACAATCTATATATATATATATATATATAGTTATATACTAATTTATAAAACATATACACATGTATACGTTAAACATACACATCTATACTAATTTATAAAACATATACACATGTATATGTTAAATATACACGTCTATAGAAGATATATACACGTGTATATGCACCATTCAAGGTATATATACTACTACTAATAAAATATACTACAATATATATACATTACAATATATATAGATATTGTTATATACTAATTTTAAAACATATACACATGTATACATTAAATATACACGTCTATAGAAGATATATACACATGTATACGCACCATTCAATGTATACGTACTACTTTAAATAAAATATACCACAATATATATATATATATATATATAAATATACTAATTTATAAAACATATACACATGTATACGTTAAATATACACGTCTATAGGAGATATATACACAAATATACAAAATATATGCTACTTAATATAATAAATTAGTAATATTTGGTAGTAAATTAACAATATATTAGATGTAATTTCTTAATTTAAAGTAGAAAACTAGAATTTCAATTTAAAATTTTAAATCATTAAATGATAAAATATAAAAAGTAAGGACTAAGGAGTGAATGAATTTGGGGAATTTTATTGATTGCAAAATGATCCAAAATTTATAATTTACATGAATGAAAAATCTACAAATTATGCATCATTTTTTCTAACTCATTCATGTTAATATTAACGGGAACTTGCATAGGATAGTCGAAGTCAACGGGCGCAAAACTATGCGTTGGACTTGATTCTGCTGAGTTCTCCCGTGAAGACATAATTTCTTCAAGTTTCAGCTCGTCGCTCGGCCCCGGTTCCATTCCTTGGTTTCTTCTTTCCGCTCTAATCTAATCTCTGAGGCAAACTAGAACA
>NC_061112.1:134627121-134638963 GCF_002878395.1 Capsicum annuum | reverse complement strand
GGTTTCTTCTTTCCGCTCTAATCTAATCTCTGAGGCAAACTAGAACATTCATTGCATTGCTTCCCAATGAGTGTTGGTTGTCTCCAAGTTGCTGTCGTCCCTGACTAAAGGCGCTCTCTGATGCAACGGTTGACATTGGAACATTTAAGATATCTCTAGCTAATCTTGAAAGCACAGGATATTGTGTTTCATTACTCTTCCACCAATCCAACCTGTTGATCCGTCGTCTGTGATCCTCTGGCGGCAACCGAAGATAATATTTTAGCTCTTCCCGATAAGTTGATGTGTAAGCTCTCTCATCAACACTGTTCCAACAAGTTAAATCATAAAAGGAATCAGGAAAACCACTATGTGCTGGCCTTTTAGAAGATGATGGCTCCTCGGGAGGATGAGAAGCGACAGTTGGAGTGATATTTGTAGGTACGGTTAAATCAAATAAATCAGCATAGTGGTTATATAATTTTTCTATGTATTCATTTGCATCACTCATAGTCGTCCACAAATCAGGTTGTACTTGTTCAGAATCATTGTTAATATTTATTTCTAAGTTAGTATAAATAATAGTACTAAAGTGACACATATTATTATATTTCATGCACGGATTTAGCATAGCACCAACCAAGTAAATAGGGGGAATCGGAAAAAAATATTTTTTAAATTTCGTAAACATGGCACCAACAGCTTCTTTATAACCTTCTTTATTTTTATATTTTTTGAGCAAACCAGAAATATTGGCTATATATGCCAAAATATTACAAACAGTAGGATAATAAGCACTGGAAAATTCAACCGTAGCTACATAAATTTTTTCTAAAAACTTAACAAGATCATTAATTACAACCCAATCAGAATCATGTAGCATGCAATCAGCAGAATCAGTAAATGAACCGCAATGTTGGTTAAAAGCTAGTGTAATAGGAATTCTTTATTTATAACAAGTTTTAAAAAATCATTCGTAGAATTCCATCTAATATCAATTTCCTCAGCCATCAATATCGGTGTAAGTTCATTTTCTTGACATTTAACTTTAAATTCTCTAATTCTCGATCTACGATTATTTTCTTGAATAAAACCAACAGCAAGACGAATTTTTTCAATATAAAGCTCAAAAAACTCAAGACCATCTTTTACAATTAAATTATATAGATGACATGCACACTTAATATGAAAAATTTCAGGCAACGACGGAGATGGCGTAGATTTTAATTTTTTTATAGCAGTCTTGTTGTTAAAAGCATTATTAAAAACAATACATAAAATTTTATTTTAGATACCATAATATCCGGCAACTTTAACAATAGATTCAGCAATAAAATGTCCAGTATGTTTACGATCTTCATCATATAAAAAAGCAAGAATATGTTTTTGCATTACAAAATTATTATCCATCTAGTGACAAGTAACGGTTAAATAATCATTTTTATTTACAGCACGACCAAGATCAGAAGTTAGGTACAATTTACATTGAATATTTTTTAACAATGTTGATAAATAAAAACAATATTGTGAATGAAGTCTAAAAATATCAGACCAACAAGTACTTCTAGAAACACCATTAAACATAGGATTATAAATTGTTTGTATGTAATGAATAAAGGCATCAGAAGAAGGAAAACTAAAAGGCAAACAACCCACAGCTACCATTTTAGGTATTTCTCTCCGGTCCCTCAATTTATTATACTTCTTCGTTACATGACCGGTTGCTGGGTCCATTCTAGTTTGCGTTGGCCTACCAACATCCCCACCACCTCGTGCAATATTTAACTCTCTTTCGTGAGCTTCACTTATATGTCTCATTAACGTACCCGTACCCCCTTGCTTGCCTCGGCTTCTATGCTTATATATTTGTTGACAAATATTGCATTGCACCTCAGTATCTGATATACGTTCAAAAAATTGCCATGCAACACTAGTTATTTTACGAGGTCTTGGGGCACAGGGAGGACGAGGAAGGAGATTAACCAATTCATATCTAACGTTAGCATTTCCTACTACGGGTGTCTCACCAATATTTTCATTATCTTCGTCTAAATTAACTGCATCTACTTTATTTTCTTCTTCTATACCGTAATTTTTCTAAGCTTCTACATAATCCATATCGTGAGCACCTACACCTATTTCTTTCTCAAAAGGTGTATCAAACGGTACCGGAGGCGAAGGCACACGGGTATATCTACTACTTGAACTACCTCTACCACTAGTAATTCATTTTTACTACCACTACCGCTTCCGGGACAAAATTTTTTAACACCTTTAGTAGCGAAATTTCTTAATTTATCCATAGTATAAATTAAATTAAACTAAAAAAATTCAAAATACACAAATATAATAAAATTAAATATTAAACAATTAATACAATAAATAAAAATTAAACATAAGAGATGTAGATACGTGATTTTTGACCCTCACCGAGTGTAATATATACATTTTTCGGTATTAAATATTTATATTTGATCTGATATTATTTTAATTATTATTTTATTTTTAATAAATTTTTAGTTAAAAGATAATTAACTAAATGAAGTTAATTTTAGGACATTATTTTATTTTATTCCAATTTTTAAAAAAATAATAAAACTTTTAAAAAATATGTTCTTTTTAAATAAATAAGTTAGTAGTTTTAGTACTATCTTAATTATATTTATTTTTGGCTATTTTTAAAACTTTTATTGTATTTTCTTAAATATAAAAATTAATTAGTTATTATATATTATTTTTATTGCTATTATTATTATTTTATTTATTTTTTTGATATTATTATTATATTTAAAAAAAAATTAAATCTTATCCTATCCTAACCTACCCCAATCACCCCCTAATTTTACTCCAACTCTCTCAACCTCCCAAATCACACCCCTGTATATATACACACTACAACACATGGATAGATACACACGAAAAAGACAACAAAAAAAAAGAGACTAAGAGCAAAAAAAAAAAAAAAAAAAAAGAAAGAAAGAAAGAGAGAACCAGAAAGAGAAAACAAGGAAGGAAACCGGAAAAGAAAAAAAAAAGGAAAAAAAAAGGATAACAACAGTAAGGGAAAAACAAAACAATTCCAATACTTCCTATTTCATGGTCATACCCACATAAACTGGACAAAAACAAAAAAAAAAAAAAAAGAAAAGCAAAGTGTTGCAAATAGTTGAGGTCAGGTCCTCATTTGAGTTTCCAATGACGATATTTTTTTTTTCGATTTTAATTCATCACACAGGTTCATATCAAATTTCATATTATTTATTTTATAAATTTTTGTTATAAATCGAATTGTGAATGAATTTATTTCAATGGCTTTTTCTATTATTTAGTATGTTTAATATGTTATTTTTTTGTAATTGATGCTTTATGTCTTTATTTGTCATTCGTATGTTGTTTTCGAAATAATGTTAGTTAGATTGATTTTGAATTTTAAATGAGATGATCTTTAAAGTTATTTGCCATGTTAACGTGCAAATTATTATATAAACCATGCATGCATGCAAAAAATAGAATAATTAATTAGTTTTAAAAAAAAAGGAAGGAAAAATACAAACACAAAAAGAGGGAAACAGAATGTTTGAAAATAAGAAAAAGGGACTCTTTTGTTTATTTTTTATTTTCGGTACTAAAGAATTTGAAGACCTGATTTTAGGTTAATTTGATTATTTTTTTAATTTAAATAACAAAAATATTTTATCCATTTTAAACAAAAAGTAATGAGAGCCAAGGTTCATTTCAAAAAAAAAAAAGAAAGAGAATGACTTGCCTGAACTACGTTTGACCTGATTTTTGCTATGACAAGATACTTAGGCAGCCCTACTCTGGGGTTCGGTCCAACCAAAAGAAAATTCAAGTTATCCAGAATGAAATAAAACTGGGGCAAAAGTTTATTTCCTTAAAAGAGTCTATTTCAAAAATTGTGTATTTTACCCAATGTTGTGTAAATTTTGAGCCCCATGCCAACCTTTCTTTCTATCCCATTTTAAAAGCCAAGCTACAACCAAAGAAAGTCTTCAGATCAATCTTTGAGAATGTCAAGGCTAAACATGTTATAGGTGCATGATATTTCATATTTTGAGTGTTATTTTCTAAAAAAAAAAAAAAAGAGGGAGTCTTATTGGTGAAAACCTTTTTGGGCATCATAAAGTGACCGTGAGTCGTGAGATCAATAAAAATGAGAGTTTTATTGGTAAAATTCTTCATGGGCACCATAAGACAACAATGAGTTGAAAAAGAAGAGAAAGTGGGAGCAGCTTGTTGGCGAAAACCCATCGAGGTGTCACTAGCCTAAGAAGGATTATAATCCAGAGGGAACAAGTTCAAGAATGACTCCCTTTCAAATTCAACGAGTGGGCAAAAAGTGATAGTGATTAGTTTGGATTGATCAGGTTGTTTAATTCAAAATGTATGTCATAATCACTAGAATCAAATGCCATACCCAGATAAAATTTTCTTTTTGAGTTTTTTTAAGAAGAGATGTCTATTGTCTTTTCCTATTCTTTTTGTTATTTATTTATTTATTTATTTTCTATTTTTATTTTTGATTTTTAATTTTTGTGTCTTTGTGGTCAAAAGAAAATCACTATCGTCATCTTTCAGGTATTTTTTTTTAGTCAAAATTTTGTCAAGATAAGTAAGGAAAGACTTCAAAACTTGCTATCAACTCCTTTAGTTGTGCAAAGCAAGACAAAAGACCAATACATAAAGATGACATGTTTCAAAAATAAGGTAAAGTACTCGAGAATGCTTGTCATCTGACAGTTTTTGGACTCATAAAAGTGTAAAAGGTGTATTTGAAGCTGAATCCCGAGGCATCATGCAAGAGAAATATGATTTGAGTCATAATGATTTAGTAGTCAAAATTTGGGGTCAATACTACAACAAGTCAACAATACCTATCAATGATTTGCAATGGAGCTGGGCATGACAAGTACAAGAGATCGTCCCAATAGCCAAATGCCACCAATCAACCACCGTATTTTTAAATTAAATTAAAAAGTTTTTCTTTATATGAAACAAAAATATGTGTTACTTTCATATCAAATGTTTCAAAGCTTAACTATTAAAAGCTACAATTTCTCACTTCTGCAAATGCAAGAGGCAGTATTGTTACACAGATTCGGTAATCAATAATGGTAAAAACTCATCATTTTAACCCCTAGGAGACGCACTTCCTAGTCCGGATAATTCAAGATTCATTTGTTAGGTGATGCACTTCCTAACTTGAACCATCACTCCTAGAAGACACACATTCTAGTTGAGTCAGTTCATTTAACCTCTAGGAGATACACTTCCTAGTCTGAATAAGTCAGTTTTTCATTTGTCAGGTGAAGCACTTCCTAACTTGAACATTCACTCCTAGAAGACGTACTTTCTAGTCGAGTCATTTCATTTGACCCCTAGGAGACGCACTTCCTAGTCTGAATAAGTCAGTTTTTCATTTGTTAGGTAAAACACTTCCTAACTTGAACCTTCACTCCTAGAAGACGCACTTTCTAGTCGAGTCAGTTCATTTAACCTCTAGGAGACACACTTCCTAGTCTGAATAAGTCAATTTTTATTTTGTTAGGCAACGCATTTCCTAACTTGAATCTTGATTCCTATAAGACGTACCTTTTAGTCGAATCATCCTCCTTGATTCCTATAAGACGTACCTTTTAGTCAAGTCATTTTCTAAGAAAAAACTGGGGCAAAAATTTGGTTCATGTTCATTGAATTTTACTTTCTTCTCAGAACCCTCCTGAAGAATGGGATAGGACCCTCCTGAAGAATGGGAATTTATTTTTGCTCAGGACCCTCCTGAAGAATGAGAATTTATTTTTGCACTGGACCCTCCTGAAGAATGGGAATTTACTTTTTGCTTCGGACCCTCCTGAACAATGGAAATTTACTTTGTGTCCAGGACCCTCTTGAAGAATGGGATGTTATTTTTTTGTGTTGCCTTTTATTTTGAGTTCATGAACATATTTGAAAAATAATAAAAAAAAGAAGTCCAGGAGCCCGTCTGAAGAACAGGGTGAAGAAAGAGAAAGTCCAAAAGCCCGCCTGAAGAACAGGGTGAAGGAAAAGGAAAGTCCATGAGCCCGCCTGAAGAACAGGGTGAAGAAGTAACAAGTCAGGAGCCCGCCTGAAGAACAGGGTGAAGAAAAAGGAAGTCCAGGAGCCCGCCTGAAGAATAGGGTGAAAATTATCAATTGCAAATCAGGAGCTCGCCTGAAGAATAGAGTGAAGATTTTAAAGTCCAAACCAGAAGAAAATCTGAAGAATAAATCAATTGTCAAGTTCCTCTTTAATGTCAAAAGCAACCGAGGTGGAATATTTTATGTTTCAAGTTCAACTCAGAATAATAACTATCTCACCATTTGAGAAGTCATGAAGATTCAAGTCAAGATTTCGGAATAGCTGAATAGATGGGATCTTTCACTTGTATCTTCAATTCTATTTTGTTATTTATGTGAATGTAAAAGCAGAAGTCGTCAATCGAAAACTCGATGGAACCTCACTCAACCTCTAACTAGTTCTCTCACCATTTTACCTTTGAACTACACGCGACCTGATTTCTTTATAACCCGGGATATATAGGCAGTCCAAAACCAGGACTTGGTCACATCTCCTTTTTCTTTTTATATTCTTTTTGAATAATCGGAGGATCTAAAATCATATCTTTGTCTACTTCTTTGTATGAAAACTCTTCGAGATATCAAACAAAGAGGGGTAAAATGTAGACACGCGATTTTTGACCCTCTCCGAGTGTAATATATACATTTTTCGGTATTAAATATTTATATTTGATCTGATATTATTTTAATTATTATTTTATTTTTAATAAAGTTTTAGTTAAAAGATAAATAACTAAATGAAGTTAATTTTAGGATATTATTTTATTTTATTCCAATTTAAAAAAAAATAATACAAAAATTTTAAAAATATGTTTCTTTTTAAATAAATAAGTTAGAGTTGTAGTACTATCTTAATTATATTTATTTTGGCTATTTTTAAAACTTTTATTGTATTTTATTAAATATAAAAATTAATTAGTTATTATTATATTATTTTTATTATTATTATTTTATTTATTTATTTTGTTATTATTATATTATTTTAAAAAAATAAAAAAAATTAAATTTTATCCTATCCTAACCTACCCCAACCCACCCCCTAATTTTACTCAAACTCCCTCAACCTCCCAAATCACACCTCTATATATATACACACTACAACACACGGATAGATACACATGAAAAAGACAACAAAAAAAAGACTAAGAGCAAAAAAAAAAAAAAAACAGAAAGAAAGAAAGAGAGAACCAGAAAGAGAAAAACAAGGGAGGAAACCGGAAAAGAAAAAAAAAAGATAACAACAGTAAGGGAAAAACAAAACAATTCCAATGCTTCCTATTTCATGGTCATACCCACACAAACTGGACAAAAACAAAAAAAAGAAAAAAGAAAAGCAAAGTGTTGCAAATAGTTGAGGTCGGGTCCCGTTTGAGTTTCCAATGACGATATTTTTTTTGTTTTTGATTTTAATTCATCACACAGGTTCATATCAAATTTCGTATTATTTATTTTATAAGTTTTTGTTATAAATCGAATTGTGAATGAATTTATTTCAATGACTTTTTCTATTATTTATTATGTTTAATTTATTATTTTTTTGTAATTCATGCTTTATGTCTTTATTTGTAATTCGTATGTTGTTTTCGAAATAATGTTAGTTAGATTGATTTTGAATTTTAAATGAGATGATCTTTAAAGTTATTTGTCATGTTAACGTGTAAATTATTATATAAACCATGCATGCATGCAAAAAATAGAATAATTAATTAGTTTAAAAAAAGGAAAGAAAAATACAAACACAAAAAGAGGGAAACAGAATGTTTGAAAATAAGAAAAAGGGACTCTTTTGTTTATTTTTTATTTTCGGTACTAAAGAATTTGAAGACCTGATTTTAGGTTAATTTGATTATTTTTTTAATTTAAATAACAAAAATATCTTATCCATTTTAAACAAAAAGTAATGTGTAGTTATGGATATGTTTTGTTTTCTTATGAATAGGTTCATGTAATATTTTTTTTTAAATTTCTTTTAAATTATCAAGTGTAAAGATTTGACAAGTTAAGATCGTAATCTATTATTTAATAAGTTTTCATTTTATTTATTTTATTATTATAGTTTTTCTTATGCTAATTAAGTATAAGAAACTTTCATGTTTAATTTGATTTAGTTTATATGACGTGATTTAAATATAACATTTGGGGAATTTTAATAGATATATTATTACTATTTTTTATTATTAATCATTAATAAAATTTATTGAATATTTATTAAATTATTTATTCTTTTAAAAATAAATTTTACTCAATTTAATTGTTTAAATTAAATAATATTTCAAATAAATAACTGTTACAAGTTTATAAAAAACAAATGCTTTTAACGTTAGATAAAGTTTAGACACATTTTAAAAATATTCATCTCAATTAAGAATGCGGCGTACGTATCTTTTTGAGACATTTAAAAATTCAAGGATGCAATAATGCACCTTGACAAATATTTTTCTAAAATTAATTTTCACCGATTTAATACAAGAGTTATAGACAGATTTTAGATATAAAAAATGAGCGAACCTAGGCCCCAACATAATTATCAAAATAATTTAAGTTAAGATAAGTTAATAAAAGCGACCGTGCTAGAACCACGGGACTTGAGGGGTGCGTCACACCTTCCCCTCAGTCAACAAAATTCCTTACCCGGTCTTCTGTTACCCGGTCTTCTGTTTTTGCAGACTAATAAAAAGAGTCATTTTTTTTTATTAGGGATTCAAAAATGTGACTTAGAACACCATAACTCAATTCCAAGTGAGAACAATGTAAATTAAATTAATTCCTATTCAAAACCATCACTTTAATTGGAAAAACCCTTCGACTCGATTCCTCGAGCGAAAAAGGGGTGTGACAAGAGATGGAACGATAATACCAAATTTTGAAAGTATCTGAAGGTTACAACTTTAGAAACTTCCGTTCGTACTTTATAAACGAAAAATTA
This sequence comes from Capsicum annuum, assembly GCF_002878395.1. Taxonomy (NCBI): domain Eukaryota; kingdom Viridiplantae; phylum Streptophyta; class Magnoliopsida; order Solanales; family Solanaceae; genus Capsicum; species Capsicum annuum. Next base: position 134,629,939 of record NC_061112.1, on the reverse strand, counting down.
AAAAATTAAAGTGAACACTTTAAGAAATTAAATATATTGAATATTTGAGAATTGAGAATTGAGATTTGAGAGAGAATGAGATTTGAGAGAGTGAAAAATTGTGTGAAAAATGATTTGAAGGTGTAGGGTATTTATAGAATTTTTTTGGGGATTAAAAAATAATCTTTAATGTAATTTTTTTTTTAAGAAATGGGCCCAAACTAGCCGTTTGGACCCAAAAACGGCTATATAGCCGTTGGGCCAACGGCTAGTTTGGACCAAAACCCTATTTTTTTAAATTTTTTTTAAAAAGCATTCCGGGCCAGGATGGTTAACTGGCGGCCTTGAACCGGGCTTGGTCTGGGCCGGGTTAATCGGGCCCAAATTTAAAAAATAACCGGCTCGAGACTCGGAACCCTAAATCCCTAGGGCTTATCGGGTTGGGTCCAACCGGGTCAGGTCCTTTAAGTGGGTCGGGTAGGGCCGAGTAGGGCCGAGTCAGCCTGACCCACTTGACAGGCTTAACTCAGACTAGGAGTAAATTTTCCCTATAAATAGAGGGGTTTTGTTGATTGTATTGACAATCTAATGATCTCTCATCCCTCAAGAGAAGTAATTAGAATCTATTCTGTCTACTCTTCTTCTTGTTCTTTCTTGTTTTATAACATGTTATCAGCATGAGACTCTGCCAAATAAGGATTACAGGTAAGTATATATGATTCATGTTTGGGTGTCCGATCCGTTAGAAAGTTACAAATTGTGTGAAGGGAAACTGCTGATTCATTATCTCATGTTGCTGCCTCCATCAGTGTCCACTAATATTAATTCATATCATATTTTAACCAATACCATCATGTCTTAAAGTATACGTTAGTAACTTTATTAATTAATATATATTTATGTTGGCTAACTTATAATCAAACCATGTACTATTAATTTCTACTTTTTCAATCTTGAGGAGCAACATAGTTACACAATTTGCATATTCTGGTGAAATTCATATAATGTGATCTTATTACTGTTGATTATTAATTTGGTATAATATGTGACTTTTGTTTTAGTAATTTCTTATGTTATTTGTCTTTTGCTACTAATGATATAATTATTGTTGGATTTGAGAAAAAATAATTGGTTTGGAACCATTTATGTTTTAAATTTATTCGTCAAGAATAATATTATCAAAAGGGATGATAATATGTTGAGTTCAAGTCCCATCGATTTATGCCTAAGACGTCTTTATATGGATAAGACGTAGAGTTTGAATCTCAATGCACCATATTGATATATTATAATGGCTAAGGCAAAATAATGGGTATTTGATGAAAAATCATGAAATTCGACCCATTGAATATGCTCCATTCCATGAAGTGAATGTGGTAGCAATATATGATAAGTCTGAAATATGACAACTTACTTCATTCTTGAGGTGTATGTGGTAGCAGTGCATAATATGTCTGAAAGAAGACAAGTGATTGAATGCACGAATATACGCGTGGAGGGACAATATGATAATGATCATCTAAAGTGATGATATTTTCACACGCTTATATGATTATAAGATATGCTAGAGAAAAATTCTCTACATTATATGTATGCCTCGATTTGCTTCTGAAGTAGCAAAATCTTGAAAGAGGTTATAAGCTATCATAATTTGATAGACTTAAGGCTTGATTATATTCCATTCCTGGGGAATGAAAAACTTATTAATGCAAACGTGCACTTGATTGTGATTGTATCACAACTCACCTCCGAAAAAGGTTGAATAATTTTGAAATCTACTTCTGCAATAGTAAATCTGAAATTTATTCCTGTAATAGTAAATCTGAAATTTACTAAAGAAAAGTACATGTCATGGTAAACTTGGAGTTAACTAGAATAAAAGTTCATAAGTTGACATGAACGATTGCGATATCCCGAAGATGTGCTTACTGAGTATTGAACATATATTGAAGAATTAGAAAATTCTTCATGAACTTTAATGTTGCTTGTTCTCATGATGAGTTGGTTGGACCAACTAATTTTGGGATTGGATCCCTCAAAATCTGAAAAGAATAAAAGGTGAATAAGAGCCCGTTCACCAATCATGTGATATGTTGAAAAGATGCATTAATAAGATGATCACATGTACATTCATGGTCAACCTACGTTTGACATTCATAAAGTTACTTGTCCAATATAAATTGAGCATAATTTTCAGATTTTGTAATCAAGATAATTTATCTTGATGATGATGGTTTAGCATTGAATGTCTTCGATAAATATTTAAACCATTGTTAATGAGAACAAAACTTAATGTATTGGTTTGAAATATGATATATTGCAATAGCATTTGTATGCATTAGATCAATAAATTATGATTATTTCTTCCCTCTCAATTGGTTCAAGGTCGGAAACCAATTATTCCATCTAATAATTTTAATGTGCGGTATACGATTAATGAATATACCATAATGCACAATGATGGATTTCTCAAAGAAGTAGAGGATGTATGTTAGTTTTTCTAACATAAGGGGGAGATTATAAGCGTTATGAAATATGTTAGGAATTATCACCATATCCTCATCCAAAATATAATTCAAGTCAAATGCTGAAAGCATCTCATATTAAGCGCAAGTGCTCTTATTTTGTGTTCCTAAAGGACAAAGTCTATGCATGCAAGAAGCGTGGTAGACTGATCAATTCCAAATGAAATAGTCCTTGAAAAATAAGGAGCAAATAATCATAATAAGAAGGCAATGAGCTCTTGAAGAGCCTATGACATACCACTTCATGAAACCTTATGAGAGGTTCATGTACCTGAAAATAATGAAGTGATGAGATATCAAAATGTTATGTCGCA
>NC_061112.1:134595244-134627021 GCF_002878395.1 Capsicum annuum | reverse complement strand
GATAAGGAGCAAATAATCATAATAAGAAGGCAATGAGCTCTTGAAGAGCCTATGACATACCACTTCATGAAACCTTATGAGAGGTTCATGTACCTGAAAATAATGAAGTGATGAGATATCAAAATGTTATGTCGCATTGTGAACCGATACAAAATGATATATCATCAATATCTTTGACACAATATTGGCGCAATATTGTGAAAGATTAAGGAGATCTGAATTCTATGTTTATTTAAGCATGCTGACGTAGAAACATTTATCAAGTGACATGAAATGATGCATTTTGGTAATCGTAAAACTTATTTGATTTGTAGTCCAGACACTTGAAGATGTCACTCATAAAATGTTGAATATTGTCACTTGACAAAACTTATGTGAAAACTTTTAAGGATTCAAACTACTTGAAGCATATAAAAGTTTCTGGGAAACTTATTTATAATCCTTATGTTGTATAAGCTTATTGCAATAGATTATTTGCTGAAATTCGAAATATATCGAATTGAATTGGTTATGAAGTACCATATCTTAGTGCAATTGATGCACCTTGCAAATACTACAAGGCCTATAGCCTTTTCAGTCAATTTGTTAGCAAGGTATATTTCTGCTCCTACTATGAGACATCAAAATGGGATAAAACACATGAGCTTGTTTTATTCTAAGGATTGCAGTCCCGATCTTATTGGTCATGCTGATGTTGGGTACTTATCTGAACCGCATAAAGCTCGATCTCAAATAGGCTATGTGTTCATATGTGGTGGTACTGCCATATCTTGGAGATATACAAAGCAGTCTTTTGTAGCCACTTCATCGAATCATGCTGAGATAATAGTTATTCATGAAGCAAGCCGAGAATGTGTATGGTTGAGGTCCATGATACATCTCATTCGAGAAAAATATGGTGTGAAATATGACAATCTATCCACAATTTTATACAGAGATAATTCAGCATATATAGCACATCTTAAGGGAGGATTCATAAATGGAGATAGAACGAAACACATTTTGCCAAAGCTTTTCTACATACATGAGCTACAAAAGAATGATGATATTAACGTGCAACAGATTCGTTCAACTGACAATGTGATTAATTTATTCACCAAATCTTCTCCAATTGCACGTTCAAGAAGATGCTGCACAAGATCGAGATGCAAAGGTCAAGGATGTTCTCATTAGGAGGAGTTAATACGCATTGTACTCTTTTTCCCTTACGAGGTTTTTTCCCACTGGATTTTCCTTGTACGGTTTTTTAATGAGACAGCCAAAATGTGTATTATTAGAGATGTGTACTCTTTTTCCTTCACTAGATTTTTTTTCCTACTTGATTTTTTCTAGTAAGGTTTTAACGAGGCACGTTATCTACCAATTAGACATTCAAGGGGGAGTGTTATAAATGTATTTACATTATAGTGAATGTCTCTCAAAATCTACTTTGATATCTATTAGGATTTGAAGCATTCGTCTTTTACTCAGACTAGGAGTAAATTTCCCCTATAAATAGAGAGGTTTTGTTCATTGTATTGACAATCTGATGATCTCTCATTCCTTAAGAGAAGTAATAAGAATCTATTCTCTCTACTCTTCTTCTTGTTCTTTCTTGTTTTATAACATAAATTATTTTTTTTTGTATATATAGTCAATGTTGAACCCTCTGCCATTGGCTATAACATGCCACATGCCTTGCCAAATCAATGAATCATAGCAGTTAATACTTATTTTCCTGGTTTCAATCCGCTAAAAGTTTAAGCATTTCTTAAGGAAAAATTAAAATTTATCGCCACAACTATATATATGACTTGCCGTTTAGAAAATAGGCTATACTTTTGCCCTTTCCTTAATGTTTTGTTAAGAAACCCAGAAATATTATAGGTTCCTACTTTGCGAAGCTAGGAAAGTAAACTTCTAGAGATGAAGAGTATAGATCTGTGGCAAAGTTAGGAATTTTTATTAAGAATGTTCAAAATTTTAATATATCTCTAAAAAGTTGTTTATGACCAATATATAGTACTTTTTATATGTATAATATAGCTTTTCGAAAAAGAATATTCGAGTGACCACCCTTGAATCAGTGTAGCTACATCACATACCAACACAAGTTTTATGTATTTCTTTTACTTTTTGGGCTACATTAGAGAGGACTTTATCTAATCAGTAATCACGAAGTTAAATTTTTCCTCATCCCACCGATATGGGACTTAACAAATATTTTACTACGATTAACTTTGGCTGGAATCTCTCGCCTGAAATTATGGCTAAGCTGGCTTTTCTCATTTACTGCATTTTCTTTGTTTTAAAATATGATTTTGGGCCCACACTTTCCACCCAGCCAGACGTTCACTCCTCCCTTTGTCCTGTTTCATGCAGTTCAAAACTACTCTTATTTGAAGTAGTAATGGTGACCATAAATAAGCCACACGTTGAGAAACCATTTTTTCACAAGGACGACAACGTGTAATTTGTGCACACCTTAATTATAATCATTCGTGTATGAGAATTAATCACCTATCTTAACGTTTTTCCTTTTAAAATTTTTTTTTGCTCAAATTTAAACCTTGATCCCCTAATTTTCAACCATTATAATAATCAAAGTCACAGAATGACACCCTTTGAGTGATCATGGCTAGAGAAACAATATTCTCAAATTTCTTGTGTGTTCATGCTTACGATTTTTCCAAAACACTTGTCCATTTCTCTGCCAAGTCCAAGTCCAAGTCCAAGTCCTTCCTTCCAGAGAATATTCCTGTCATTTTAATTTCCAAACTACTCTTACACCCCCCAATTTCTGTTTACTTACGTACTAAATTTTGGCTACATTCGGCTATCTATCTTGGCTGTGAACGGAATTTGGGAAAGGATTTCTCCTAAATTCCATCCATCAACCAATTCCTACGTAAGGCACTTAGAATTTGTGTATCCGCCGGCCCCCACTAAACATTTAAGATTCTTACGAAAGCCCGCGGGAATTCTAATATGAACATGCTATATTACGTTGAGATTTCATTTATTGATCGATATCTTATTTATTCACAAGTTATTATGAATGAGCCACATGTCAACGTGATTGCACGTTGTCACTATTTCATTGGCTCCATTTAGTCAGGGGTAACGTTAATAGTGTTTAGGGCCCCTGCGCCCTCAAAAACGAAAAAAAGAAAAACAAAAAAAAAGAAAGAATAAAGCGACTTTTGGGATAAGAGAGAGTTCCGGTCTCCAGAAAGATGAATTAGAGAATTGGTATGTTTCCCTGAGGACATACATTTGCCTATGTCACCCTCATCTTTTCCTTCTTTGGCCACACTTCATCATTCTACTTCTTAAAATTGGCTAATTAAACTAGAGGGCCAAAGAGAGGTCAAATAAGCTAAGCTATTTGTTACTTCACCAAATAAGTATAAAATATAGTTTACTAAGTTAATTTTATATAATTCATAAAAGTCCATTGACTATTTCTCTTAAATATTGTGAATTTTTCTTTCGCATTCTTCTTTTAACACTATCGCTATTTTCTCCGTTTATTTTTATCTGTCCATTATATTAAAAATAGATGTTTAATAATAGTTTGGAAAGCCAATGAATAATTTATCTATTTCTGCCTATTTTACACTTAATTATTAATTACTGTCATTATTCAATACATTTCTCAAAGAATTGAAATAATTATATTTAAAGAATTATATGGTAAAATTGCTCTATCATTTACTGTTGTGCCAAGTTAATAGTGGGTAACTATTGGTGGATAGTGATAATTAAATTTTGAGAATGGAAAAAAGGTCAAATTTACTATTTTATTTTGAAAAATTGGCTGAATATATCAATCGTCATACTTTGAGGTCAAATTTATCCTCATTGTCATACTTTGGGGCGAAATTTACCTGTCTACTCCAAAAAATTGACTAAATATACCTTTCGTCATATTTTGAGTCCAAATTTATCCTCAATGTTGTACTTTAAGATTATATTTACCCCCCTTGTTAAGAAACTTTTTACATGTACTCGTCATTTGACAAAAAAATTCAAATCAATAGTAAAGACCCATTTTATTTTGTTTTTCTTTAAAAGTACTCTAATCTAATCAACCCAATCTGACCTACAAAAAAATCACAAACAAATATATACCTGATAACGCCCAAACTACCCCTCCTTAGAAGGATAAAACGGTCGCTGTCAAAATATAGTAAGCCAACTAGGTTGGGGTCGATCCCAAAGGAAATACATCAGATATCTTGCTTGAACTTGTTGAAATCACCAGGCAGTGCAAAAAAGTAAAAAGGAGAGAATTGCTGAAATAGTAAAAGGGATAAGAATTGGTTGCTTTTGGTTGTAAACAATCTAAGACGAACACTAGGATTGTGTTCCCCTGACTTCTTAACTCTGTAGATTTATCATGCAATGTCGAACTATTTTCATACCTTGCCTGCAGAATCGGATAAGAAATGTACCATCAACTGTCTTGTAAACTCATTGACGGATTTCACCCTTTTACCTTTTGAGTCTCAGCTTGTTGCGTTACTAACCCATATCCTGGAGTCCAGTTTAACTATTACCTTTTGAGTCTCAAGTTATTAGATGAAAGTTAACCGTCTTAAGAAGATAGTACAGGTAAGCTTATTTCGGCAGTTAACCCTAAATCACTGTTGTGATCTTCTTTTCCTAGTCACTGCTCCTCTTGTGGAGTAAGTAATGATATTCTAGGCGGGATCTTAATGTGTGCACCCATTAAGACATCAATAAGAACGAAGAAAATCAATACATGTAAGAATTTTTATCTAGAACGACTTGGCACGTCCTCTACTTTGTTAATCCGTTAGGGTTTTCACAACTCTAACTTAGGGAATTGGCCGTTTATAGTTATGAGATCAATTATGCAATCCCAGACAAAATTACAGAACCAATCTCAATATAATGAAAGAAGAAATTCCAAAGTCTTAAATTGAATAACAAAATCGAGAACAAACTAAGAATAATAAGATCCCAAGATCATAAGTCACTCTTGGAATCAAAAGATGCTTGTAACCTTAGCCCCAAAGGGCCAATGCTAGAATACCCCTACTAAATAAAGCCTAAAGGGTACTTATAGATTATAAGAAACTCGAAAAATTAAATTCTAAATAAAATAGAAAAATTTGACTAAACGTACTTAATAAGGACTAAAAACATCTTAGGAGTATATTTAGGTCACATGAAAATCCTGGGGAACGATTTCGAAACGATCCAAAAAGTTGAGGTCGGTGGCCACTTGCTTAGGCCACATACGGACCATATGTGGACCTAGGTAAGTGCCAGAATTTCTGTGTAGATACTGCAACTCTTTGGACTTGGACTTCTATAATGTACTTTGGTCACATACGAACCGTATGTGCCCTTAGTAAGTGACAGGGTCTACTTTTTCTGCTTCTGGGCCTCTGGACTTCAAGTTCTGACACCTACTTTGGTCACCTATGCTCGGTAAGTGGCACTTACGTCCAGAAATGCATCGATAAGTAGCCAAAAACTACAATTTCTTCCTTTTCTCCCATTTAGCATCTGGAATCAAGTTTCCTGCAAAATCACTCCTAAAACATATCAAATCCAATAAAATAACCTTAAGTACATGCATATTCTTCAAGTTTAAGGATCGTAAGTGCTATAAATTCATAGCACATCAATAACCCTCAGTTCTGTTGGTTGAATATTTCCAACAAACAAATATACTTCTCTTTCAAAATGCACCGCTAGTAGGTTGTTTACAAATGAACAAAAAGTAAAATGGAATGGGATAAATGAAAAAGAATGATCGAAACAATAGAAAATGTTTATTACAAAATCTACTCCTGTTCAGTTTTGTTCAAATTTTCAAATTTTGTATGAAATTTTATTTGCATATATATTCTAGAATTAGTGGATAAGTTTTCTGGGCAAATAACATGATGAAAAATTTGTATAGATTCAAATCGTATATAAAGACATAAGAATGAAGTGATGTCACGATTGACACATAGTAGACCTCTTAACTCAATTATCTAGAAATATATTCAGTGGGCCTAATCTTGTGTATTTGATCGTCAAGTGTCATTTATCATTGAGCTTTGCATTGATGTAGATTCATGAATTGAGGAAAGTGTATATTTGTTTGTGTTTATAATTATAGAGATCCATTTTTCATCAACTATGCACTGATAAATATTCAATGGTTTAATTTCATTGAAAAAATTTGACCAATAGAACAAAAGGGGTATATTTGGTTGTCTTTCTTGTGGCTTGAGTTGGATCGCGCAGGTTATATCAGATTGTTTTATTTTTTTTTAAATATGGCATTGAACGTTGATTTGGACTTTTCTATTAAAGAAAGAGTACATGTACAAAGTTTATTAACAATGAGAATAAATTTAACCTCAAAAGTATGACATCGATTGTAAATTTGGCTCTGAAGTATGATGAAAGATATATTTAGTTAATTTTTCACAGTAAATGATAAATTTGACTCCAAACTAGGACATATAACATTTATGATAAATTTGACCCAAATTAGGTAGAAGTTATATTTAATCAGTTTTCTAAAATAAAAAGATAAATTTGACTCTTTTTCCTTTTGAGAATAATATAATGGATATATCAAAATAAAAATCTTTGAGAAACAAACACTTGTATAACTCATCCTTTACACGCTTGCAGTGTTTGATTAATTATTCGTAACTGACTTCACCAAACGCCAAAAGTGGTTTTCTCACACTTGTCTTTTAGCATATCTTAAGATTAACGTCGATCATCTCTATGTTCTATGTTCAGTCACTAGTAATAATGATCTCTTTAAGGCCATTTTTTAAGGGTACTTTAACTTTTAATTAAACCTTAAAAGTGTCTTTATTGAAAGCGTGGGTGGGTGGGTATATATGGTGGATATCTCATATAGCACACAAGAATGTTTTGATACCGACTTCAAACAAAAGAATGTCCAGTAAAGTAAAGACTATCATAAAATTAGAATCTTTTTTTTTTTTTTCCTTATTCATTTTCTTCTTTTAGAGTCCTTTCTTCTTTTACCACTATTTTCATCCAATTATGAGTGCAAGGTTGAACATATCACTAGAGTTTCTGTAGTTCCGTGAATTTCTTTTTTCAGTTTCATAATCAAAATTGAAGAGACTTGAAAAATTAAACTCTTCAAGATGAACTCAATTTTTTGTAAGAAATTCCTAGTTGTAAAAGCCTGCTCACAAGTTGACAAAACATGACAACAGACTCCTTAATAAATATTCTCTTTTTATTGTACTAGCTAGCTCCTAGCATACACACACCATAACTTCCTCCCCCCAGCCCATCATACCTCCATCTTCCCAACCTCTCATCATCTTTTAACATGATGAAGGAAAATTCTTCCAAAAATTCTCCTTGTAATTTATCCATGAGACTTGGTCACGTGGAGCAGCCAATATTAGAAAATAGCAATAAATCATCATCAGGGGTAAGACCATATGTTAGATCGAAAATGCCAAGACTCCGATGGACGCAAGATCTTCATCGCAACTTTGTGCATGCTGTTGAGCGACTTGGTGGAGAAGATCGTAAGCCTACCTCTCTTTTCTTCCATGACAAGTACTACATGAGTTGTATATATAACACCAGTGCATGAAAAAAGGGGGCCCTATATATGAGATGACTTAATTGTTGGCTATATTAATTAATTTGTTGATTTGTTGTGGTATAAATAATTACTTATTAGGAGCAACTCCAAAGATGGTGCTACAGCTGATGGATGTGAAGGGACTCACCATATCTCACGTTAAGAGTCACCTTCAGGTTATAATTATTTGAGACAAAGCATTCTCTTGCCTGGGTTAATTGGAAATTCAATTTTTTTTCCTTGTATTTCTATTTTTGTATCGGTAGCTTTAAGATGTATTTTGTTATGAACAGATGTACAGAAGCATGAAACATGAACAGATGATGCAAGGTATCCCTATTTACTTAATTCTTCTATGTGTTATATTCTTTTGTGTGTACTACTTATATATCAAGGAGTTGATCAGGTGCACCAAATTATACCTCTTTTCATTTGCAATTTTTTTTTTTTGGGGTTTATTTTCAAGTGTTTAATCATGGCGAGGAGGTTGAAGCTTGATTTTATTATCCAGAAAAACTGAGTCAATAGAAAGTTTACATAAATTTTTGAGAAATTAGTAAGTAAAGGAACGAGCAGTGATGCAATCAAGAAAAGATAGTGAAATTTCATTTTGAGGAATCTTTTTTATGTTTCATTTTACCCTTTTGTGTTTTGCTGCCTCTAATTATGCCTTTTCCAAAAAAAAAAAAAAGTGAAAAAAATTTTATAGCCAAACGCCTACAAAAACTACAGGCACCAGCTAGTCTTTTGCTAGGGGGAGGCCGCAATTGAGAGTTATTCACCTTAACCATATTCATCCTCTATTTTACTTTGAAAGAGTTAAAAAAAATGTGTGAGAAATTGCCATGTGGTGGTGGTGGTTGCATTCTACTATCCAAACAAAGACTCTTTAGACTTTAATAGAACAACGAAAGTGTTCATGTAATTCAAAACTTAAAATTAATGTTTGGGTGAGTGAATCTTATCGTGTTAATACTTTTTCCTTCCATTTACTTTTCTCACACAGATATATATATATATATATATATATATCATGAGTTAATTAATACCAGTATTATTTTTTTGTTGTTTGGTTACAGCTGAAGCAGAAGCTGCAAATGGGATTAAGAGGAATAGGATGGATGGTCCAGATCAACTGAATTATCTTAATTACTATGATGGCAAAGCGTTGTTAGATGGGCATCCTAATTCGAAAGTAACGATTAACTACTTCAACTTAATTGCCTCTACTCCTAATTTTTCTCCTGCTCAATGGTTCGTTCCATTTCTTATCTCTCTTTCTTTTTCTAATCACATGTCTATATGTTCATCAAATAAAACTCCCTTTTTATGAAAAAATAATAATAATTTATTACCGTGTAGAAGTATATGTTTTGAGTGTGACCAATTTTTACACACTGTAATTTTCTCCGGTAATTGATTATAACTATTGGCTATCTTACTATTTAAACTACCAGTTCCACTTACTGAGTTGCATCATGATATTTATAAGCTAATCAACCAAATAGATACTTACAAGCTAGACTTTTTCTTAATTAGCTCATTAACAAGTGGAGTTCGTTTAAAATAGGGCAGATAAGATAGGAGTATAAAATTACAACGATGATAGATGAATGAGGATTCTTTTAAAAGCTATTGGAGTTTTGTTAATTTCTATTTTTAAAGAAGTGAAATATGGGGGTAGAAGATGGTTTATGTTGGTGCTAATTAATGGTACTTATTATGCTGAAGGTGTTAGTGATTTTGCGTGGTGACTAGTGATGAAATTAGAAAGGTTGGTATGGTGTTCTTTTTTTTTTTTTTTTTTCTAAAAAAAAGATGGAAAGAGGTTGGTGTAGTGAGTTTTTTGACATGTCATGTGGCTAAATAAATGATTGAAAGTCAAATTTGAGTCATTTTTATGGGGGTTATAATAGAGAGGGTGATAATATATTAAATCTCTTACTAGGAGCAAATATATATTTTAACTCTTTTCCCCTTGTTATAATTGAACAGGAAAGATATGCAAGAGAAGATGATGGGATTGGAAGGACAATCTAAACCAGCTTGCAACATGTTCAGGGATTTCTTCAATGGCTGTACTACTGTTCAAGTAATTAATTAACAAAATCCTTTGCTAATTTTCTATCTAATAAATTGTTGCAATTAATTGACTAATAATATAATTTTGCTTAATTTTGCAGGATGGGAATTATAATATTGGAGAATGTGGTAGCAGTTTGTCAAATAACCGTTGTTCAATAATTGACACTGAAGAAGAGGCCCAAGACTCCAGCAGCACTATGTCTTTAGAACCATCTGCCTGTTTAGATCATGGGACTAATATCTCTCTTGACCTTACCCTTGGTTAATAAATTAGCCACCTTAATTTCATTCTCAAATCCTTGACTTTTGTCATATAGAATCAAGCTAACTAGCTACAACTTGGTTTTGTACTAATTAGTCAGCTTTTAATCAATCTGAGAATCGATTGAACTAATTACTCTAATTTTCATTTAATTAGTATTTCTGAGTAGGTGTATTATATTATATCTGAAGAAGACCATACAACTTGATTATTTATAAGCAGTTTTATGATTTTCCAAGTCGAAGTACATAGGGACATGTATTTCGTCTCTTATTAATTAACATTATTCTTAAGAGTTTGTGGGTTTTAAGTTAAAAACTTGTACATGTTAAATAAATTTCATCAAGTTAATTATAAAATTTTGATCAAAACTATAAATTCCGTCGCAGTATATCATTTTCTTTCCATTTAATTGTTAATATTAATCAATTCATGGTCTCATGATCATGAATATGGATCGTGACGGCTGGGAATTGGTAAGAAATAACTACTCTTCATTTGCTCTCAAAAAATTTCAAGAACTAATCAATCCATTAGTAGAATATGCTAATAGCCACACTTCTCAACATATGCCGAAAAAAATATACATGTTTAAAAAATTAAAGAATATGTTTGGTTACTACTACAAAAATATGTACAACATGTGGGTGCAGTATCAGAAAAGCTTGCTTGCAAACTCGTCAATTTCTTCACCCTTTGATAAAGACGCAGCTGCAAGATTTCTTAGATCTGATAAGCTCCTTCCTAATTTCAAAGCCACCTTCATCTCAAACACTTCACCATGTTCTCTTCTCTCCATTTCTGTTTCTGTCAAGTTTGATTCAATGGATTCTTGCATGTACTGGAAGAAACCAGCGTTGCTCCTGTACATCTCGAATACCATTCCAACTTGTCCACCATGCTCTATTGTGTTAACTACACTTGCCAATGCGCCACCAACAATTCCTAGCATGGCTGCCCAAGATCCATGAGGAGAATGACCTGCCAATGCCGACCCAACTGCTGCTAGGCCTGTGAGCAAAGGACCGGACATGGCTAAAAACTTGTTCAATTTCAAGGCCTTTCCCCCCAGCCTAATGTATTCTTCTTGGTCCTTTCTGCCTAATGCTCCCATTATTTCTCTCATTTCCTCCTCCTGTTTGCCATTCCATCCGTTCCAATTGTTTTCATTGTCACCAACCCTTTTGGCCTGCCTTCTACGTTGTTGAGGCCACCAAACAGCAGGTTCAACAGAAGATGGAAATTTCTCTAGCATTACGCCAAGGAGAGGAAGTGGATAGGCCTTGTCAAGAGCCAATACTTTGTCCATAGCTTCTTTGACATCAGTAGCTGAAGGATGACCGATTGATAAAGTTGTTTCAATTTGGTTGTGGAGATCTTGAAATATCCTTGTTGCGTTTCTTTGTTCCTCAGCAAGTTGGGATGGCTGAATTTGGTTCATGATCGCCAACATGCCAGTAGCAGCCAAATACATCATAGTGGAAGACATCTTCAGTCCTAAAATAGAATCACCACCAGCACCACTGCTAGCTGCAACGCCAGTAATTGTGGCAGCTGCTAGAGTTATCCCATTAATGGATGTTAAAAGCATACTGTTCCACTGGCTTCTTTGCTCCCCTATGTTTCTATGCATCTCAACTCTATCGGCAACTGCCTCTTTGATTGCATAAAGCTTCTCGATAACCACGGGATCAGGACCATTAGCCATATGGCTTCTTCTTGTAGCTGGGCTAAGTTGTATCTCGACTAGGTTGTTGTTTGCTATGTTGGAATAGCTAATCAACTCTTGTTCATGTACTGATTGAAGAATTGGAAGAGAGATTTTGCTTGTTTTAATTCTTGGAATATCAATATTCGCTCTTATCAATCCTCTTCTACGAGTACAAGATGATGTTGAGGGAACAAAATTCCTTGAGTTCAAGAAACTTGAAGACTGGAGGGTTGTCATCTTTTCTTTCTCCAATGAGATGTTTACTGATTTTGGATGGAAATGATTTGTGTAGTAGAGACTAAAGAGATTATGATATAGAAGAGAGAATAGAGATGGATTTTGTTGTGATTTTGGAAAAGAAGATGGGATATGGGACATATAAATAGGGAGATCCAGTTGACATTGAAATAAGACTAATTGACTAAAAAAATAATAGTAGCTACGTATAATATTATGATATCAATTCAGTTATTCAAAGTTTGAATTGAATGGGTACATGGCTAGGACTCTTTCTTATTTGGCTTCTGTTAATTTTGGATCTCACAAAAAAATTTCAGCCCTTTTTATTGTTTGTTATGGTTTCTTGTTTTGACTGCTTGCATATGCCCTGATATTGACTTTCAACATAGGCAAAACTTATATGATGTCTCAATTTAGAATCAGCCAAGCTGACCAACTAAACTTTCGGTCCAGATTATGTATTTCGTGCAAGATAATACTTCGCATAAACAATCAGTTTATTCTTAGGGAAAGTGCAGCAATGGCACATCAAATTAAATTATTTTCATAAAAATAGCCATGAAATTTAAATTTCACTTTCTAGTCATTTCAATTTACTGGCTTGTTATATACTGTTTCTACACACCTTCTATACAGTTTCTATACATATTTTATACATATGAATATTCTATACGAAAATTATACAGTTTTGATACACAATTTATACACTAAATGTACTTTTTTTTTTACACGTTTTATACAAATATTATATAATTTTCTTACACTTTTTATATATATTTTTATATATATTTTATACATATACATATTTGATAGAACTATACAATTTCTATACATATATCTTATATAGAAACATATTCTATTTAACAATTATATCATTTTTTATATAATTTAATTATTATTTCTAAACAATAAAAAAACAGAATATTTGATCAGTTAAAAAATTTATAACAAAAAAAAATTGAAATATTTTTAAAAGGGCCGAATTGCCCAAGTTGAATACTGTATCAGTATTGTATATAGACTATATCAGTATTGTATATGAACTGTATATAGACTACATAGGCTAAAATGATCCAAATTAAGAATGACTATAAAGCAGAAATAGTATATCCGACTGACGACTTTTTGAAAAGTTTTCAAACTTGGGCTATTTATTTTATAAAGTGCTATAGAGTGTCTTTTTTCCTTTATTCTTTAGACCTCATTTTTGAAGCAGTAAAAATTACATAATTTTTTGACTCTAATTTTGATATGTATAGTCTATGGATACATCATCTTCAAGATGATCTCAATTATTTTTAGGAAAAAGACATTGTTTTCATCTCAAATTATATCCGAAAAGTCGAAGCCACACCTAAACTATACTAGTCACCTATTACACACCTAAACTATAAAAAAGTGAAACTATTTACACTCTATCAGGCTACCACCACTTGCATGTGGTCTAGTGTTTTACACGCGCTGCCACGTCAGCACCACGTTAGTAAAAAATATCACTTTTTTATAGTTAGGATGTGTAATAGGTCACTTATATAATTTAGGTGTGGATTCGACTTTTCGACTATAGTTTGGGGTGGAAACGATGCCTTTTCCCTTAATGTTTTTAGCCGTTTACTTTTGTTATTTAATAGGCTGGACGCGCCTAAAATAAGTGTAACACACGCGCCTTAGAATGGGGGTCGCGGGGAGGTAATAATATCACTTTTATATAGTTAAAGTGTGTAATAAATCATTTATATAATTTAGGTGTGGCTTAGACTTTTCTTGTATAGTATAGGGTGGAAATGATGTCTTTTCCCTTATTTTTAAGGATGTGTTCAGAAAAATATTTTTCATGAAAAATGTTTGAAATAATTTTTGAGACCTCCCGTCAGATTTAGCCTTAATAATTAATACTCACGATCGTGTGGTTTCGGATATTACATTTACCATCCTTATTTTGAAATTATTATAACCAAACTTGTTTTCCAAACACCGATGAACGCAGTAGAGACGTCATTTCCTTATTCTTAAAGAAATTATTTTATTTGGAGAAAATATTTTCCAAAAATTTTGACCAACCAAACATACAAAAATTAAAGAACATTTTCTGAAAACTATTTTCCTCCCTACCAAACACCCCCTAAGAGTCAACATGCACTTTTTTCAGTATCAACTATACTCGTATTGCGAATTGGCGAATGAATTTAGTATCATGTGAGATCCCAAAAGAAAAGCAAAAAATAAAGGTATATATATTAACTTATGATTACAAATAAAAATATTTTATTTTATGTGAAGGTGTTATTATTTGGGAAGTCAGGTAATTTTTTTTTGTTGATTATAATTTTCTCTATTATCATTAGTTATGGTGATCAATGGTACATAGAGTTTTCGAATATGTAAGTTCATTTAAAATGTTTGACAAATCTATACTCCAATTTACAATCAAACTTTTTTTTTTTTTTTTTTTGACCCTTATACTCCAAATGTGACAAAGAAAGTAATTGTTGCGTGTGTATTTTTCCTCAAAATGGCCTTTCAGATCGTGTTACTTCACGAGATAATTTGTTAGTAATGTGCTAGTTTCTACATTATCGGCTGAGAAAACCTTCCACAAGCTGTCGACCACTTGTGATCGGATTTTATTTTATTTTTTAATTAAAAAAAGCGATCACAAGTGGAAGATTTTTTATTTAAAATATAAAATTAATTATTACAATAATTTTAATAATAATTATTATTTATTTAACAAATAAAAATTTTAAAAAAATAATAAAACCGACCACTAGTGGTCGGTTTTTTAAAATAAATAAATTAAAAAATATTTAAAAAACCAACCACTTGTGGTAGGTTTTTAAAATTCTTTTTTAATTTATTTTTAAATAAACCGACCACAATTGGTCAGTTTTTTTTTTTAAATACTTGTAAAAACCTTCCACTAGTGGTTGGTTTTTGAAATAAAAAAAATTAAAAATTACATAATTAAAAATTAAATAATTAAAAAATTAAAAATTAAAAAATAAATAATTTTTAGTAACACCTAATTATATATATAATCAAAACCTAATATATTAATCTAATCAAATATAATTAATCGATCACTAATCTAAGTATGTATAAGAAACACATCACATTATATTATTGGATAATATACTTGTATATATGTGATGTATATAGTACGTAATTTGAACTTGATATAGTCGATAGTGTGTATATGTGTGTGTATGTACATGTGTATATATAATATATAGATATTATATAGCGACGGTATATTAATGACATAAGATAAATCAACCGATAATTTATTTGAGTGTATGTGAAATACATTGGGATGGTAAAATCGGGTATGTGATGTATATAGTACGTATATGAAATACGTCGCATTATATTATTGGATAAGATACTCGTGTACGTATGTGATGTATATAGTACGTATTGATATTGTTGGTAATATATATATATATATATATATATATATATATATATATATATATATAGTTAAGGTATATTAATGACATAAGATCAACCAACCGATAATTCAACTGAGTTTCTGTGAAATACGTTGTATATTATTATGGGGTAGCAAAATCGGGTATGTGATGTTTGTAGTACGACTTTGAATGTTAATAGCCAATTGAATATATTTATATATATGTATATCGATCTCGTGTAGTGATGAAATAGATATATTATTTTGTGTCAATACAATGTAGACAGACGCAAATATATATATATATATATATATCAATGAATTTTAAAAATTCGGATAAATTTTTGGTTAATTAACTTTTAACTACGTTATTATACACACACACACATATATATACATACATACTTGTGGTCTTACGTCGTGCTACGCACGGCCCAATATTGATCCTTAAAAATTCTACGTCATGTAATTTTATCATTGAATTAAAACCTTTGCTCATTTGGTTGATAAATTATAAGTTAGACATATATTATTATATTTAGATTGATGAAATTTGTATAACAATATTTTTATAAGTTATTCAAACTTATGTGCCATTGATAATCAATTATATTTTTTAAATAATATTAGTTTTTAATTATTGTAATTTATAATATCTTTTTATTGTACTAACTATAAGGGACATACTAAAATTATCTTAATAAAGAGTTGTGATTCTTTTTTTTAAATTGATCCAATATAAGTTTCAAGTTAATGAAAAACATCAAAAAAGAATTTATTTTGTAAAATTTTAATTAACTTAATTAATTTATTTATATTTTTTAATGTCTATTTCAATATTTTTATTAAATATTTTTAATTTTTTAATACGTAACTGATTTATATTAATTAATTAGGGATAATATAGTAAAATCACGATATTTAATTTTCTTTGTGATCATTTTTGTAAAATTTTAATTTACTTAATTAATGAATTAATTGATTAATATTTTTTCTAACTAATTTATAAAAAAGTTATATTTTAACTAATTAGAATTTTTTCTTAATATTTTATGAAAACCGACCACAAGTGGTTGGTTTTTCAAAATTTCCAAAAAATCGACCACTTGTGGTACCGTGTACCACCGTGTGCCGCCGTTCTCCATCACCGTTCTCCGCCGTCCCTAGATCTGGTAAGTTTCAAAAACTTCCTTTAGGTACTAATTTAAAACACTAAAATCCCTTTTAAGGTTCCAAGTGACTAAAATCAAGAACCCCGGTTCAGTTGAAAACTATGTTTGAATTATGTGTTATTATGAAAAATACTGAAGTTCAGTTGGAGAAATACATAATATTAGCGCCATGGATAAGGTAAGGTCCTTGGACTCTCCGTGAAGTGTATTCACTGGGAGAAAAACACAAGGAGAAAGTTTTAACAGTAGGTGACCATGATCATGAATTTGAAAGAAGATTAGAAGGATATTAAAAATACAAGCACCTCTTGAAGTGAGGAAGAGTCACTTTGACCAAAGCAGTATTATTGAGAATTCAAACTTATGTTGTGTCTTTATTTATGGTTTTGACATGACTAGAAATATTTTTGAGGTTAGACAACTGGAAATAAAATAGTTGCATCTTGATAAAATTAAAATAGGATACTAAAGCGACTATAAAATTGAAATGAAAAGCAGTCGGAACTACCTTGTTTTTCAACCACATTCCGACTATAAAATCTCAATGTTGTCACTAAAATCTCAATGTTGTCAATAAAAATACGAGTAAATAAGGATGACAGGACATTTGTTATTTTGCGTAATGATCAAGATTTTTTAATTCTACATGCCTAGTGTGTAGCTTGAAATTTGATGTTACCGTTTGACAAAATCTGAATTCAGGAAAAGGATTGCTTTGCTATTTTTTCGGTGATCGCTTGTCGCTTTGACTTTAATTTAGGCCAAACAAAGGTAAGTTGACTTCTCTCTAATTTGTTATAATAAAGTGTTGTTGTTTTTTCATATTGAAGTTTAGTGAAGCCGTGTGTGGCCTTGTTCGATTCACTAGCATTGTTGTTATCTTCTTTTTATTGTTCATATTGAAGTATAGTGAAGCCGTGTGCGGCCTTGTGCGATTCACTAGCATTGTTGTTGATTGTTTGTTGAATGTGCTTTCTTAGGTGACTTAGTTGTGTGAAAATGGTTAAGTATATGGTTTGTTAGGTGACTTAGTCACTTGAAAATGGTTAAGAGTTGAAACCTTAAAAGGGATTTTAGTGTTTTGAATATGGTTTGTTAGGTGACTTAGTCACTTCAAAATGGTTAAGTATAGGGATTTTGAAGGTGATTTTTGTTTTTTGAATGTGAGTTGGTAAGTGACTTAGTCAGTAGAAAATGGTTAAGTATAGGGATTTTCAAGGTGATTTTTGTGTTTAGAATGTGAGTTGTTAATTGACTTAGTCACTTGAAAATGGTTTATTATTGGAACCTTAAAGGGGATTTTAGTGTTTTTAATATGGTTTGTTAGGTGACTTAGTCACTTCAAAATGGTTAAGAATAGGGATTTTCAAGGTGATTTTTGTGTTTTGAATGTGAGTTGGTAAGTTGCTTAGTCAGTAGAAAATGGTTAAGTATAGGAATTTTCAAGGTGATTTTTGTTTTTTGAAAGTGAGATGTTAAGTGACTTAGTCACTTGAAAATGGTTAAGTGTTGGAACCTTAAAGGAGATTTTAGTGTTTTCAATATGGTTTGTTAGGTGACTTTGTCACTTCAAAATGGTTAAGTATAGGAATTTTGAAGGTGATTTTTGTGTTTTAAATGTGAGTTGGTAAGTTACTTAGTCACTTGAAAATGGTTTAAGTATAGAAACTTTATAGGTGATTTTTGGGTTTTGAATATGGTTTGTTAGGTGACTTAGTCACTTGAAAATGGTTAAGTATAGGGACTTCGTAGGTGATTTTTGTGTTTTGAATATGGTTTGTTAGGTGACTTACTCACTTTGAAAATGGTTAAGTAAAGGGACCTTAAAGGTGATTTTTGTGTTATGAATATGGTTTGTTAGGTAATTATTCACTTGAAAATGGTTAAGTATAGGGACTTTAAAGGTGTTTTTTGTGTTATGAATATGGTTTGTTAGGTGAATTATTCACTTGAAAATGGTTAAGTATAGGGACTTTAAAGGTGATTTTTGTGTTTTGAATGTGAGTTGGTAAGTGACTAAGTCACTAGAAAATGGTTAAGTATAGGGATTTTGAATGTGATTTTTGTGTTTTGAATTTGAGTTGGCAAGTGACTTAGTCACTAGAAAATGGTTAAGTATAGGAACTTTATAGGTGATTTTTGTGTTTTGAATGTGAGTTGGTAAGTGACTTATTCACTTGAAAATGGTTAAGTATAGGGACTTTAAAGGTGATTTTTGTATTTTGAATGTGAGTTGGTAAGTGACTAAGTCAGTAGAAAATGGTTAAGTATACGGATTTTGAAGGTGATTTTTGTGTTTTGGATGTGAGTTGGTAAGTGACTAAGTCACTAGAAAATGATAAAGCATACGAATTTTGAAGGTGATTTTTGTGTTTTGAATGTGAGTTGGTAAGTGACTTAGTCACTAGAAAATGGTTAAGTATAGGAACTCTATAGGTGATTTTTGTGTTTTGAATATGAGTTGGTAAGTGACTTAGTCACTTGAAAATGGTTAAGTATAGGGACTTTAAAGGTGATTTTTGTGTTTTGAATATGGTTTGTTAGGTGAATTATTCACTTGAAAATGGTTAAGTATAGGAACTTTAAAGGTGATTTTTGTGTTTTGAATGTGAGTTGGTAAGTGACTAAGTCACTTGAAAATGGTTAAGTAAAGCGATTTTGGAGGTGATTTTTGTGTTTTGAATTTGAGTTGGCACTACCAGAAATTTAGGCTATGGCAACAAACATTTTAGCAACGGTTCATAAACCGTTGCCATAGACCGTCTATAGCAACTGGTACAACCGTTGTCAAAAAGTATTATTCTAATGCCACAATTTAATAACAAAATCGTTGTCATAGATTTATAACTGTTGCAATAGGTGTCCATATATAACAACACTTTTAACACTCTTTCCATAAAATAATCTATAAAAACACTTACTTTTCAATTGCAACAGTTTTGAAATCCCTCCATATTTTCCCCTACTAATTCACGAAAATAAAAATTTCCCCCCAATAATTTTGGTATCCCGCGAAAATAAAACAATACAATCTTCCAATACCATAACCCTAATTTTCTCTACTACTTCCATCAGGGAAAACCAAATCATCCGCAAATCATCCACACTAATCATCCACGACCGTCGAACCTTTCGCATATTGGCGACTCTGCAATCTATCCGCAAAGAAAAAGTTCCTGTTGAATATTAATAGCTGAAATGTTTCCATACATTGTTCTATAGCTAAATTTAAGCTAAATCTATAGAAATTCTTTCATATTTTGTGTTTTGTTTGAGATTTCTGAGAAGATTAAGCATGGTTGGAGCACAATTTTGAAAATTCTCTCATATTTTGAGGTTTTCGCTGAATTTGTGATATTTGGGGCCAAAATTATAGGGTTTTTCTTCAATCCGAGAAATTTTAATTGAAGAAACAAGTTTTAAGGTTAGTATATTTGGTTTCTAATAACATTGATGTTGAATTTCTATTGTATGAACCATGAAATTAGATTTTCTTGTTTTCTAGTAACGTTCGACTCAATTTATGATTGGGTGTTTGATTTTTATTAACTTTTCTTGACGTAGATGTTTGATTTTCTATTGCATGAGTGTTCGATTTACTGATTTTGTGCTACTGTACATAATTTTTTTTAATATAAGATTTTGTGTGATTTACTGATTTTGTGCGATTTACTGATTTTGTGCAATTTATTTTTGTTCTTTTGGCGATGGACCTTCATTTTTATACATAAGAAATCTCAAAAGGTCATTGAAAAATTATGAAGAAGCAGTGTTGTCTTTCTGCTTCTTGTCTTGATTCTTCCTTTTTTACTCATGCTTTCATTTATGTTTTGATCTTGAGAAGTATTATTTTTCTGAGGATTGGATTCTTGGGATGCCTTGTTGTGTTGTATATTCTGTTGTATCTGCTTACGAACCTCCACATTCTTACTTTGAGCTTTTTGATCACAGTTAATATCCACGAACAACTCTGTAGGTTCCATATTCTTGATTGCTATAGGAAAACTATTGGAGTGTTGTTTAGTTTCTTCGTTTTGTTGCACGGTGTCATCTTATTCGTTTTGATGCACTGTGTCCCCTTATTCTTTATTCTGTCAGCTTATTTTTTTCTGCTTCTCTGAACAATTCTGTTTCTTCATTTTGCTGCACTATGTCACCTTATTCTGTCAACTTATTGGTTTTACTGCACTGTGTCACATTGTTATATTGTTTGTAGCTTTGTTTTGCTGCATTGTGTTCCATAGTCGTTTTGCTGCACCATGTCCCTTAGGAACACTTGGTACAATAATCTTCAACACATCATTTTTGTCCAAAATAACCAAAAAACATCAATGTCAGCACAGTATAACCCAAGCAAGCCAAATTATATTGTAGAACTCCTAAGGAAATAGAAGGATGCTCAAAGGAAGGAATATTTTAGTAAGCATAGCCAAATAAAAGTAGAGGTGTCAACAAACATCAAATATTCTAGTGAATGAATTAAACAGGCTTGCTAAAGAATCACAAACATTAGGAAATATGCCCAGCATTGTCACAATCATGTTTGTTACTATTCAACAAGGAAGAAATAATTTTATCATTATAAGCTTCATGTAGTATCTAGATAGCATTAGAAAATCTGGTTTAGTTTCTTGAATATGTAATCTAGTTTTAAATTTTAAATACATGTATAACCTTTAATCTTGTGCTCATAAATATGTTGTGAGAGATCTTAGATAAATTAAAATAGTGTTAGTCTATTACTGTGTCTCATTTTAATATGTTCATTGTTGTCAAGTATCAATAAAATGCTAGAATCTTTTACAGTAAAGTTTGTAATATTTGTCAATACTTATTTCTTTTGTTATGACGGCATTTAGTCCCTCTTTAGATGATAAATAGTTCAGTATTCCAATTTTATATAGGCTGCGGATTCTAGGCTGTGAATTCCAAGTTTGTAACATTTGTCAATACTTATTTCTTTTCCTATTATTTGCTATATCATCTTTAATTCTGTATTTTATTTTCACTTGACTGATTTCTGTTATATGTGTTGCCTTAAATAAGAAGCATAGTCTTCTTGATGGTCTTATTATCATTTATCCCATTGTTGGTGGGCATTGTGAGTTTGATCAGTTATGAGCTGAAGAAGAAATCGACAAGGCGGAAATCTGTAACTGGATATTTTTGTGGTATGGTCTATTTTTTATTTAGGTTTCTCTTATCTTGATGTATTAGTTGATCCTATTGTAATTTGGATGTCTTAATAAAAGGTCACCTACTTTTCATTGATTCTTATTTATTTGCTAATCCTTTTATTATTTTAGTACAATATGCCAATTGTGTATCTCAAATAAGTTTCATATGTTGCACCTACTCGCAGATTCTAGCAATATGACTTTGAACTATTTTGTGTTTACCTAAATCTCTCTATGCTCTATACGTACTCTGATTTTAGTATGAAATTTAGGACTTGTAGTTTTGTTGAGAAATATAATTTCATTATAGTATTTCGTTGCTAAAGATATGTAAATTTCATTGAATATGTATGAATCTTTTACTTTTTTTTGTCGCATGTTTCTAAAGGGATGTAATTTATGTTTCATATTTTAGCTTTCCGTCTACATGAATCTCAATATTTGCGCTTTGCTTATGTTAATAGGATTTTAATGGATAATGATGATAGAAGTTAGATGAACTACCATAGATGGTCAGATGAGTATGAACGTGGAGTTAAATATTTTCTTGATAAGGTCTTTGAACGAGCTACTAAAGGAAATGAAATATTATGCCCTTGCAGAAAATGCATGAATCGCTATTGGCATTATAGAGAAATGGTGGAAGATCACATATATGATGAAGGGTTTGTTGACGGTTACACCAAATGAATTTTTCATGGAGAAGGAATTTCCTCGACAATTACACCTCACTCAATCAACAATGGTAAATGTTCTAATTTACGTGATGATATTGATGGACTACTTCATGATACATTTAGAAGTGTTGATGCTGATTTAGGGCATGGAGGAGTGGGAGAGGGATTACCCGAAGATGCAAAGAATTTTTTTAAACTATTGAAGGAAGGCAAGAAATAATTATATCCGGGGTGTGAAAATTTCTCTAAACTGAGTTTCACCATTCGGTTGTACTTATTTAAATCCTTGTATGGATTGAGTAATGTAGCCTTTTCTGACTTGCTAGATTTGTTGAAAGAAGCATTTCCCTTTGCTCAGCTGCCAGAGTCTTTCAACAAAGCTAGAAAAGTGATAAGAGATTTGAGTCTTCATTATGAAAAAATACATGCTTGCCATAACGATTGCATGTTGTTTTGAAAAGAAAATGAGAACATAGATAATTTCTCTGTTGTGGGTCTTCTAGATGGAAAAGTGTTGGTCATTCCTCAGCTAATGTAAGTTCAAAAATTCTTGCATAGGTTTTAAGGTACTTTCCCTTAAAGCCTAGACTTCAAAGGATATTCATGTCTCATGAAATAGCTGCTGCAATGAGATGGCATGCTACTGACCGACCTAAAGATGGGAATATAAGGCATCCTGCTAATGGAGAAGCATGGAAGAATTTTGATAGTTTGTACCTAGACTTATCAAGAGATCCTCGTAATATTAGTCTTGGTCTCACAAGTGATGGTTTCAACCCATTTCGAACCATGAGTATTTCTCATAGCACGTGGCCAGTTATGTTGATGAATTATAATTTATCACCATG
The DNA here is from genome assembly GCF_002878395.1 of Capsicum annuum. NCBI lineage: Eukaryota > Viridiplantae > Streptophyta > Magnoliopsida > Solanales > Solanaceae > Capsicum > Capsicum annuum. Next base: position 134,603,840 of record NC_061112.1, on the reverse strand, counting down.
GATTTGTATGAAGTTAGAGTATCTTATATTGTCAATGATCATTCCAGGTCCATCATCTCCTGGAAATGATATAGATGTGTACCTTCAACCATTAATTAATGAATTGAATGAACTACAGGAACATGGAATAGAAATATATGATGCTGAGACCAGCCAAACATTTTGAATGCGTGCAACCTTATTATGGACAGTTAGTGATTTTCCAGCATTAGCAATGCTTTCTAGATGGAGTACCAACGAAAAATTGGCATGCCCTACTTGTAATTATGACATATGCTTTAAGTATCTCAAACATAGTCGTAAGATGTGCTACATGGGTCATCGTAGATTTTTGCCTCTTGATCATTCTTTTCGAAAAGATAAAAAGTTATTTAATGGTAAGGAGTAGCATAGATCTGCCCCTACACCTTTGTCAGGTATACAAGTACTTGAAGAGTTGCAGGATTTCAACCATACTTTTAGAAAGGAAAAAAAGAAAAGGTCTCGAGATAATCAGGGTCCGTGGAAGAAAAGATCCATTTTTTTTAATTGTCATATTGGCCACATAACAAAATAAGGAACAATCTTGATCCTATGCACATAGAAAAAAATATAGTTGATAATTTGCTCGGGACATTGTTGGAGATAGATGAAAAGTCAAAGAATCATGTAAATTCTCGCTATGATTTACAAGAAATGGGGATACGAAAAGAACTACAACCAAAAGAAGATGATGCTGGATTTCTAAGTATAGCTGAATATAGTTTCTTATGAAACCAGAACAAAAAAAAATGTTTTGCAGCGTCATCAAAAATGCCAAATTACCAAAAGGGTGTGCTTCAAATATATCGGATCGTGTGCATATGAATGAGAAGAAAATATCTGGGTACAAGAGTCATGATGCTCATATTATCTTGCATTATTTGCTCCAGGTTGCTGTTAGAAAAGTGTTGGCCAAGAATGTTTCATTGTCCTTGATTAGATTGGGTAATTTCTTTCGAGCGATCTGTAGTAAGATTATAAGGAGGAGTGATCTTGAAAAATTAGAGTCTGAAATTGTTGAAATAAATTGTGAACTTGAAAAAATTTTCCATCCTACATATTTTGATATAATGATGCATTTGCCTATTCATTCAGTGAATGAAATTAATCTTGGGGGTCCAACTCATTGTCATTTGATGTATCCTATTGAGAGGAAATTATGTAAGTTGAAGGCATTTGTTCGTAATTGATCTTGTCCCGAAGCATCAATAGCAGAGGAGTTTTTGGCAGATGAATGTTTGACATTTTGTTCAAGATACCTACATGATGGTGTGAAGACAAGATTCAGTAGGTACGAATCTGAGGATCAAGCTGAGGATGATGAATCTATTCAGAGTATGTCACCTATATTCCATAAGATCGGTCATCCGATTGGACGTGAGAAGAAAAAAAATTTCACTTTTTTGATGGATTCACAATTACGTTATGAAGCACATCGGTATGTCCTATTCAACACTGGAGATGAGCAAGTGGAAAAGTTTATTGATTAAGATGAATTATAGAACAATTTTTTATATATTAAATATCATTTAATTTGTTATGATATGTAATGTACATTTAGCTTTATTTATAAAGGCCTTACGATTAAATTCAAAATAACATGATTGCAGGGAACATAAGAATTTAATGAGTAATGATACGAGATCAAGCGCTTGTTCAATAGAAAGGAGTCATAGTCAGGAATTTGACAATTGGTTCAAAGAAAAAGTTAAAAATGCTGAATTGCCCAATTATTCACTAAGGTTGGCTAAAAGGCCTAAATGGGTGGCCAATAGATATACTGCATATTAGGTTAACGGATACTGATTTTACATTAAAGCTCGAGATGCCCCAGGCAAGACTCAAATTAGTGGAGTGACTTTATCAGCAACAAATGATAGTTTTGCTAGTGCTAGGGACCAAAATCCTATTGACGGAGAAGTTATCTATTATGGAGTTATTCATGATATCATTGAGATTGATTATTATGGTTGTTTTAGTGTTTTTTTGTTTAGATGTGATTGGTTTTATAATGAAGTAGATGAATATGGGTTAACTCGTGTATACTTTGACAGATTATGTAGTATAGATGATCTTTTTGTATTGGCATTGCCAGTTTATCAAGTTTTCTATGTGGAGGATGCAGTTGAAAAGGGGGTTTACTATTCAAGGAAGAAAGTTCCTATTGATATGTATGGTTTAGTGGAAGAGAATTCTTCAAATATTGGAGAAACATTTTGGAGGGAGCCGAATGATGAAATTGGTTCTTCAAGTAGATTGTATAATGAAGACATAAGCTTGTCAAGAGAAGATGCACTCGTTAATATTGTTGATATGCCTTCTAATGCACAAGATTTAGAAGATACAACTATCAAAATATTGGATGAGGAGGATGAGACTGATGATACTGATTGGGATTGGATGGAGGCAGATAATTAAAGGAGAAATTTTGAATTTTCTTAATGTTTTAAATTTTTTTCTAATGAGTGATAAATATCCTTTTAAAAGCATTTTATAATTGTTCTTGTTTATTTCTAGTTAATTATTTTTCATTTTTACTTAGAATCATATTTAAATTGCTTCTAATTTATAGGTTTTTCAATCTCTGATTTGAACAAAGCTAGTGGAAAAGGGAGTAGTAACTTCACTATCGATAGATTTGCGGCGCACACAAGGTATGTTATGTTCTTTTCTTGATTAAGGGTTTAAGTGCCTGTTAGTTTCAGGTTTTCAATTTCCTTTATTGTGAACTCAATTTCCTGTGTGCCTTGATGCACTTCCAGAGTAACTAGACGTTCACGCTTTAGAAATTTGTGTATAATAAGATAGTAGAGCTTACCTGTTGCATTTAACTATTGAGTTGGTGTAGCGAAGTTGTTGTCATTGATGATCTTTCTAGTAACCTTACTTTGTTATGCAACTTAGTGTTAAGATCTAAAATTGGTTGGAGAGATGATTTATAGCTTCTCTTAAATTTCTGTTTCTTTGTTATGTTGAAGGAGAACAAATTTGATTTAACATGACTTGGCTATAAATACGACTGGTTGCACCACTTACTATGACATATACAAAGCAACACACAAACACATATTTAATAAGTTTTGGTCCAAACTTAACTCACTGGTTGCAGAAGTTGCACATTTTGTGCTTTATTTTCATCTCTTTTACTAAGGGCTAAACTCACCGCTACAAATCTAAGGCATGTCCATCGTTAAGGACTTCTTTTTAACACTTCCTTTCCGATATGAAGTGAGTAACAACTTAAGAGATATTAACTGTCTATAACAAAAATAGTTTTAACTTTTATTTATTATATATAAACTGATCTTTTTCCGGGTTCTACCTGTAATTTAACTGATCTCAGCTGCTATAGTGTATCATAACAAAAACTGAAGTTGCAATAAGTGATCTACAATTTTCTGCTTTATCTTTTTTCATGGGGCTCTTGCTTCGTGTACTTGACTTGTGTTGTGAGAGTGTTGGTAAACAATATCAAGGAAAAGAAAGCTCTTCCTATTAATAAAGATAGGTTTATTAACAAGATGTTCCTTCGAGGAGGTTCTGCTATCATTGTCCTCCGAAATCCCAAGTAGAGGTATTACTAGATGTTTGGCACTGCTAATGTTTTGATTTTGGTTGGAGTAACCATCATCATGGTCCATTTTTGTAGTGCAATGACCTTCTGATCTTTTATTGTGCAATCAAATGCACAGTGAATTTTGTTGAAATCATTATTGTGAATTCATCAAAATTGTATGAATAAAATCTGAAACTTCAAAAATGATTTAACTCTTAGAATTTTGTAACTGTCTTTTCTGGAAATGAATTGGTGAACAAGATGTCATTGAGTAAAAATTAGTTGTAGGAAAAAGTTATCACTTTAAAAAAAATAATTAGTTGGGAAATGATAACTAAAGAAGTATTATGTTCTTTTTTTTGCCAGGCTAGGGATATTGAGACAGAAAAAGGGGTATTGGTATTTGATGAACTATGAAGATTGATAATAAATGAAATATAGTGGTCCGATAAACATGTGATGAATAATTTGTTTGTAACAAATGATAGGAAACTCAATGGTTGAGACTAGGGACTAGGAAACAACTATAGAATTAAAATCTACATTTTCTATTCTCCAAGTTGATCAATGAAATATCAGGATAGAAAAAGAGGTACATGATATTTGACTTACTAATCTACGGCCGCTTTTAACCATGCTTTTGTTAGCCAAAACAGCACACACTTTGACAAGCTCTTTATTTTCAGGTGCTATATTGAGATTAGAGGATTGTTGTACTGAGCATAAGTAATCGACGGCCGTTTTGGCTTATTCTATTTCTGAAAATAGTGGAGGTGTAATTATAAAGTCATTGAAAGCATCCAGTCCGACTCCTGCATCACCAATTCATCGATATAATATGTTTTGACTCTCTCTCTCTGATAGAAGCATCTAAATCTTTCATGATGAATCATCTTAATAATGGCATCCACTGTACCTGAATATCGTAATGAGACATTTCCACTGATCGCCTGCTTTGCTTGAAGCCTTGACTTCACAACGAACAATGGATATGTGTAGATATTTACCCCAAGTTAGCAAAGGCTCCGATAATAAAAATTTTCAAAGCAGTTAAATTTTGCACATCTTTCTTCTTTGCAGCATGTTTAGTCTTTAACTGCTTTGACAACATCTCAATAATCATGAACTGAATTGAGGGATTAGAAATAATGATTGATGATTGGATAACTCCTTTCCAGAATCTTGTAACTCCTGATTCATAAACCTGTAACTCCTCAACAATTTTCCTTTCTGCTTATGTATGAGTCTGCATACGAGCCAAGAAAACATCCCAGCAGAACCATCCCCTTGGCCTCTTTTCTTATCTGCAGTTGTTATAGCCTTAACCTTGTTCTTGAAAACCTGATAAAAATAGTAATAGACACCCTGTGTCATGGCAATTTCAAGCAGAGAAGGCTTTAGGCCACTGTAAATCATCAACAAACCTTCACTTGTAACCACCTGTAAGATTTGAAAATATAATAACGACTACCGGGATCATCTTCTCCAAAGTCCAATTATTATATTAGTTGCATGAAAATGCCTCTTCGATATTACATAGACACTTATTGATTAGTACTCTGACATGTATAAAGTGATAAATATTGAATACCTAGAGATATGTAATCTTTAAACATATAAATCTTTGAAAGAATATTGGATCTGCTATCAGTTAGCCCTGAACCATTTATGTTTTTACCTCGACAACATTTATTATTATCTTATTTTTGCATTTTGCACTAATATCTGTTTTGTTTAAGTTGACAATTCTGAATAGTCATGAATCAAGAACGTCGTTCAACAAAAAAAAACTTACAAGCTCAAGATATGTTTCTGCTGGGTCACTTACAGCGCTAAAGAATTCACTACAAGGAACAAAAAAAATATTCAGATGGCATGTTCTCAAGTGCGAGAACAAGTGCAGCAAGTGCCATTGTATTCTACCCCTAAGCTTGTACAAGAACTACTAGAACAGGCGAAGCAAGTGCCACTGAATCCTTCCTCTCCTGTGGCACAAGAAGTGTAGAAACCAGTGCAGCAATTGCATCTTGGTTCTACATCTACTATAGCAAAAGAAGCACAAAAATAAGTTATAAAAAGGCCACTGCGTTCTACCTCTTCTGCAACACAAGCAAATTCAAAAAATGGGCAACAAGAGTCACTGCATTCTACCTGTTATGCAAAAGAAATAACTCTAAAAAATGGCTAGAATTTTTACTGAATACAACCTCTTCGGCAACAAAAGCAATTTCAAAAAATGGGTAGCAAAACACATTGCGTTCTACTTCTTTTGCAGAACAAGCAGTACCTGAAAATGGACAAGAAGTATTACTGGATGCTACCATTCATGACACAAATGGACATTCTGCAGATCAAGACAATAATATATACATTTCATTAAGGTATCAAACTAATATTAATGAATTGTTGATTGTATTTATTTTATAATTATTGTAGGTCCTCCTATTGAAAAGAAAAAAAGAGGCAGAACGTAGATGCAAACTGTACATGGAAGGACTGAACATAAATTGATTGTGTTAAACGAGCACAACCAACCAATTGGTCCTACTATAGGAGTTGTACATGAGTTGAGTAGCTTTCTTGGTACACTTGCACGGAATTCGACGTTTTTCCCTCTCACTGTTAAGACTTGGAAGAAAGTGAACACAAAAAAGGACATGTAGAAATACATAAAGGTTTGAAGTTCCAATTTTTAAATTCTAGTTGAAGATATTTTATATTCTTTATACTAACCATATTGAACCAACTTTTAGGAGAAATATGACATTCCTAATGCTGGGCAGAAATGGGCCTTAAAAATAATTCAAGATGCTTGGAGAACGTATAAGTGTCGGTTGAAGTGTCGGCATTATAAACACTATCCCAATGACTAAATTCGAATGCAAAAAAGGCCTAATTATGTTCCAGAAATTGAATTTAAGGCTCTCCTTGATTATTGAAACTCCGACGAAGCGCAAGTAAGATAATAGCTTAACTACTATTGTTTATATATATATATATATGATGACATAATATTGCAGAAAATATCCCGTACTAATACGGAGAATCGAAAAAAGTTAAAGTATCCTCACACCGTTGGCAAGAGAAGTTTTGCGTTAATACGCGAGGTTTGATGTTCTCTCTAATTTTTAATTAAATATTAAATTTTTTCCTTACTCGAAAAGATTATTACGTCAATTTTCTTATAACCAGGAAAAGAAAAAAGAAGTTGTTGGAGTTGTTTCAAAGAAGGACTTCTTTGTGACCACACGATCAAGAAATCCGAATCGAATCTACAAGGAATCATATGGCGATATAATTTGTAAAATTGTATGAAATTTCTTAATTAATGTTTGTCGAGATAATTTATTCGCTTTTAATTATTGACTCAATTATGATTAATTAAATCCTTTCTCCTGTCTTATTTATAGGCTGAAATGAAGAAAATACAAACTCAAGAAAGAGAAGATGATACTGAGTCAATTGATACCTTTGCATCAATCATGGGACCTGAGCATCCAGGATTTGTAAGATTGTATGGACGTGGAGTTACCAAGACAACATTGAAAGAGAAAGTGAGAGATCTTGCATCCTCCGATGATCTGCTGTAACAAAAAATGGAGGAAATAGAAGAGAGGATGAAACAAAGAATGCTAAAAAGTTTGAGGAACAAAAGGATACAATGAAACAACAAATTACAATTAACATCATCGCAATACTTTAACGCCTTAACCCTGATCTACAACTTGACCCTAACCTGCTAGTATTTTGTGCTCGTTCTTGTACATCAGGAGAAACTAAAGGTTAGTACTGCTACTACTTCTTTTTATTTTTCTTCTTTTTCTCCTGCTGCTGCGTTGTTATGATACCAATGTGCACTTCCGATTGGATGTTATAATCCCTTCTTTTTTTCTGGATGTTATGATACCAATGTGCACTTCCAATTGGACCCATATGGATCTTTTACAATATCCAGCAGTGGAACTAGATTTTTGAAAAAAATTGAGTTGTACTGTAATTTTATCATGTATTAATCATAGTAAGAAAGGGAAGTTAGAGTGATATGCTGAGTTGAAATGATTTTGGGTTCTAGTTGGAATGATTTTCTGATTACCTTACGGTTCAACTTTCTCTCCATGTTTCTCTTGTATATTACTTGTTGCACGTGACTGTAGTTCTTGCAACTTGTGAGAATGTTGCGTGATTGGCTTAGACACTTTATAATCCTCAAGACTAAAAACTGTTTCCCCTATGACCTATGGCTATTTAATAACCCTTTAAAGTCACATTTGGTTATTGCATTAGCATTTGTCTCCAGGTTGTTTATTCTAGGTCATGCTGATTGTTAATTGTATATCACGTGGAAAGATAGAACTGAAACTTATTTATTCACAAGTCTTCAATCAACGTAAATATCACCAAGTAGATTGTAGTTTGTCTTAACTTAGGTAGGTTTCCAGCATATAACAACTGAAATTTTGGTCGTTTCACTGTTGCATTATAATGGATCTACAAATTGAAGAATTGATAGAATAAAAATTGCAGAGCTGAATGAATGAAGATGCTATGCTACTGTATAATCATGGATAACATGGTAAAAAAATAGCGATTATGACACAAGTTCTACTTCTATCGATTTGTCAAATAGCGCTAACATGCTACTCCAGTTTTTGAGCTATCCATAACATTGTCTTCTTGGTAAGTTTTCTTATGACATGGTTTCTACTTCTTTCTGTCCATTTGTCAAAGATAATTGACATAACTTTTTTTTGTAGGTGGAGAAAATGAAGAAGCTAATGATGAGCACATTGAAGATCGTTAAGAATATATTAGATGGTTTTTGTAATTTGTTCTACGATATTTTTGATATCGACAACAAGATGAAACTTGGTCGATTTTCTACTTTTTTTAATATTAATCACTATGGTTGACTTATTATTTTCGATATACAATTTTTTTTGATGAACATTGATAAATGTTCTGTGATTCTTATTAAAGATGAACATTGATGATTGATACATATTTTTGTAACAAATTAAG
>NC_061112.1:134560276-134592244 GCF_002878395.1 Capsicum annuum | reverse complement strand
TATTCACTTGAAAATGGTTAAGTATAGGGACTTTAAAGGTGATTTTTATGTTTTGAATGTGAGTTGGTAAGTGACTAAGTCACTAGAAAATGGGTAAGTATAGAAATTTTGAAGGTGATATTTGTGTTTAGAATGTGAGTTGGTAAGTGACTAAGTCACTAGAAAGTGGTTAAGTATAGGAACTTTATAGGTGATTTTTGTGTTTTGAATGTAAGTTGGTAAGTGACTTATTCACTTGAAAATAGTTAAGTATAGGGACTTTAAAGGTGATTTTTGTGTTATGAATATGGTTTGTTAGGTGAATTATTCACTTGAAAATGGTTAAGTATAGGGACTTTAAAGGTGATTTTTGTGTTTTGAATGTGAGTTGGTAAGTGACTAAGTCACTAGAAAACGGTTAAGTATAGACATTTTGAAGGTGATTTTTGTGTTTTGAATGTGAGTTGGTAAGTGACTAAGTCACTAGAAAATGGTTAGGTATAGGGATTTTGAAGGTGATTTTTGTGTTTTGAATTTGAGTTGGTAAGTTACTTAGTCACTTGAAAATGGTTAAGTATAGGAACTTTATAGGTGATTTTTGTGTTTTAAATATGGTTCGTTAGGTGAATTATTCACTTTGAAAATGGTTAAGTAAAGGGACTTTAAAGGTGATTTTTGTGTTATGAATATGATTTGTTAGGTGAATTATTCACTTGAAAATGATTAAGTATAGGAACTTTAAAGGTGATTTTTGTGTTTTGAATGTGAGTTGGTAAGTGACTAAGTCACTTGAAAATGGTTAAGTATAGCGATTTTGAAGGTGATTTTTGTGTTTTGAATTTGAGTTGGCACTACCAGAAATTTAGGCTATGGCAACAAACATTTTAGCAACGGTTCATAAACCGTTGCCATAGACCGTCTATAGCGACTGGTACAACCGTTGTCAAAAAGTATTATTCTAATGCCACAATTTAATAACAAAATCGTTGTCATAGATTTATAACTGCTGCAATAGGTGTCCATATATAACAACACTTTTAACACTCTTTCCATAAAATAATCTATAACAACACTTACTTTTCAATTGCAACAGTTTTGAAATCCCTCCATATTTTCCCCTACTAATTCATTTTCTAGTGACTAAGTCACTTACCACACTACTGAAAACTGGGTGAAACGTAAACAGTAAACCGTAGCATTAGATATATTGCCACGCGACCTGGTGAAACGGTTCCATAACCGTTGCAATACATCAATAGCAACGGTTTACTGGGATATTGCAACGATTTTATATGTGTTGCTATAGACCCAGTTTTCATTAGTGTGGTAAGTGACTTAGTCACTAGAAAATGGTTAAGTATAGGAACTTTATAGGTGATTTTTGTGTTTTGAATGTGAGTTGGTAAGTGACTTATTCACTTGAAAATGGTTAAGTATAGGGACTTTAAAGGTGATTTTTATATTTTGAATATGGTTTGTTAGGTGACTTATTCACTTGAAAATGGTTAAGTATAGGGACTTTAAAAGTGAGGTTTTTTGTTTTGAATGTGACTTGGTAAGTGATTAAGTCACTATAAAATGGTTAAGTATAGGGATTTTCAAGGTGATTTTTGTGTTTTATGACTTTATCTAATTAGTTGTATCTGATTGATAGAGTAGATGAAACCTGATTATAGCTGAATATATCAACGGAACAATGATAATAGAGCGGGTATTAGGGAGGAATTTTTTGAAGGTGTCAAAAGATTTGTTGAACATGCTAAGACACTCGATATGTGGACACGTTATTGAGTTATTCGTTGTCCTTGTGTTAGATAAGTAAAGAAGATTTGAAGGAACATCTTTATAGAAAGGGGTTTCACGAGGACTTTTTAAGATTGCATGGTTTTCATGGGAATGTACCACAAAATAACTTTGTTGTTGGAGAAAGTAGTACATCTACAGGGCCTAATGAATATAAACATACTTGGATGACAGAAATGGTGCACGATGCTTTTGGGATGCAACATGGGGTTGACATTAGAGAAACTGTTGAAGATGTTCCTAATAGTGAAGCGGGCAATTTCTACAAAGAATTGTATGCTGCTAGTCATCCTTTGTTTGATGGGTGTTCGCACTCTCGTTTGTCTGTTGCTGTTAGATTACTAAGTATTAAATCTGACTGGAATATTGCTGAAGGAGGAATGAACTCAATGATAGACCTTATTAAAAAGTTAGTTGACCCCGGCTTAGAGGTTCCTGATTCTTTCTATAAGACAAAAAGATTGGTGTCAAAGTTAGATCTCTCCTCGGTTAGAATTGATTATTGTGAAAATGGTTACATGTTATACTTTAAGGAAGATGCTAACCTAGAGTTCTGTAAGTTTTGTCAGCACTCTCGATATAAGCGTGGTTTTACTGGAAATCAAATTGCTATTAAGGTGATGCATTATTTACCTCTTATACCAAGGTTGAAGAGGTTGTATGCTTCAAACAGCTCGGTTCCTCATATGAGATGGCATAGTGAAAATAGAAGGCCCACTGGTGCTATATGACATCCTTCTGATGGAGAGGCTTGGAAGCATTTTAATGCAACTTATCCAAATTTTGCAGCTGAGCCACACGAAATTCGATTGGGATTATGTGCGGATGGGTTCTCTCTTTTTTCAATTGGTGGTGCACGATATTCATGTTGGCCTGTATTTATTACTTCTTATAATCTTCCTCCTAAAATGTTGATGACTAGTCCGTATATATTTCTGAATTGTGTTATTTCTGGACCACGTAATCCAAAAAGCGGAATAGATGTCAAATTTCAACCTTTGATCGATGAACTTTAAATTTTATGGCATGAGGGGGTTGAAACTTGGGACATCTCTCTTAAACAAAATTTTAATATGCATGCATATATAATATGGACTGTTAATGATTTTCCTACTTATGGAATGTTTTCTGGGTGGATGACAGCTGGAAAGATGGCTTGTCCATACTGCATGAAAAAAAATCCTTCACATTCAGACATGGCAGGAAAAATTCATGGTTTGATTGTCATCGTTGTTTCTTTCCACATGATCATGAATTTAGGAGACTCAAGAATACATTCAGAAGGAATAGAAGGGAACATAATGGTCCACCTCCAAGGCTGTCTGGTTATGATGTCTGGGAAATAGTTCAGGATTTGCCTAAAGCCAGTGAGGAAAGATTGTACAGGCTTGATGGATATGGCGTTTCGCATAACTGGACTAAGTAAAGTATATTTTGGGAGTTAGAATATTGGCCAGATAATTTTCCTAGAAATAATGTTGATGTCAGGCATACTGAGAAGAACTATTTTGACAACTTGTTCAACACAGTTATGGATGTCACTGGAAAAATAAAGGATAATCCTAAGGCCAGACTTGACTTGCCAGAATATTGCAACCGCAGAGAATTACACTTACAGCAGGGGCCCAACGACAATGTTCTTAAGCCCAAGGCTAGTTTTACATTCAAGTTAGACCAAAAGCATCAAATATGTGAGTGGGTTCAAAGTTTGAAGATACCCGATAGATATGCCTCAAATTTGGGAAAAAGGGTTGATATGACACAAGGAATCTTGCATGGAATGAAAAGCCATGATTGTCATATTTTCATGGAACAATTACTTCTAATTGCTTTTATTGGTTTACCTAAAAACATATGGAAACGAATAGCAGAGATTAGTTTGTTCTTCAAGGACTTATGTGCCACCACATTAAAAGAAGAAAATCTGGCGCTAATGAAAAGCAATATTGTTGTTATTACCAACAAACTGGAGAAGATTTTCCTGCCAGCATTCTTCGATGTGATGAAACATCTTTCCATTCACTTTGTGCACGAAGCTCGGCTAGACGGTCCAGTTCAAACTAGGTTGATGTATCCATTCGAAAGGTAAGCATTTGCAATATATTTAAATCCATACATATGTTTTTTAAATATAGTACACATCTAACCTTAAGATTGTACAGGGAAATTGGAAAATTGAAAAGGGGTATCAAATAAAAACATAGGGTTGAAGGCTCTATAGTTGAGGCATATCTTGCAAGAGAAACTTCTCAATTTTGTTCGTACTACTTTCGTGATGAAGTTGCTTGTTTAAGAAACCGACCGAATCGTCATCAGGACGTTGTGAATGCGCCTCATTTGCAATCGATATAAATTTTCAATCAATCTAGTTGTAAGGCTAAAAAGATCATACCTCGTCGGCTCACTCCCATGGAGCGCAAATCAGCAACATTGTATGTCATGCTGAATTGTCCAGAAATTGAGCCCTTTCAAAAGTAAGGAGATTAAAATTTTAACATATCTTATTTGCTTACACATTCCCTTAAAAAAACTAATTGTGTTTTCCATGTTGCATGTTTAGTTCATTTAAGACTCAATTCCACGAAAATCAAGTGTATGCATCCTTTGCAATATGGTTTAAAAATGAGGTTCGTAAGTCTAATATTTCTGTAAAGTTTAAATATTTATACATTCCTCAACTAAAATATATATGTGTATAATATTTTTAGGTACACCATTCACCAAATGCAGTCGCATACGATCAGCTCTTGAGAGATATTTCTTTGGGTCCAGTTGAAGTTAATGCAATGTCCCAATACAAAGTAAATGTCTTTAAATTTTTCACCGAACAACACTCCAGTTCAAGGAAAACAAACAATACTAGTGTTTGGGTTAAAGGTGATGATGATGTTAATTACTTTGGCATCATACACGAGTTCTTAGAACTGGGGTACGCTGGTTTCCCAATAAAAAAAGTTGTCCTCTTTTGATGTAAGTGGTTTGATCCAAGCACAAGAGGCACAAGAGTACATAGGGAGCATAACATCATTGAAGTGAAGCACAATAGATCGTATCCTATTTACGATCCATTTGTTTTAGCACAAAATGTTAAACAAGTGTATTATGCTACTTATCCGTTGTGCAATGACAAGTCTGATTGGTGGGCTGTAATCAAAACAAAGCCTATAGGACGGGTGAAAGTTGAGAATGTGCTGGAGACTGCATATCAAAATAAAATTCAGATTAATCACCAGCTAGTAGACATTGAATTAGTGGATGGTTCAAATCACCCGAAAAATATATTTGAAGAAGTTAATATTGCGGAAGAAGAGGTTGAGTGGGTAGGAGATGAGAAAACCTCCGAAGAGAGTTAATGGTTTAGTGGAGAGTCTTCAGAAGATGAAGATTAGTTGTGTAGGTTGTATTTATTATGTGTTGATGTCGATATGCTTTGTATTATATATTTACCTTTATGCTTCTTGTTTAAGATTGATACGTAACATACTGTTTTACTTTGTTGTTTTCACTATTCCACAATTTATATAGTAATAGCAATATTTTTGTCTATATATCGTGTTATTGGAGCGATTTGAAATGTGAATTAGTAACTTGAAATTATATACTTGGAATCTTTTCGTATACATTCATTTTGTAAGAACTAACTACTTGTTAACTTAACATAATTTAGATGTCAGACAGATATGATAGAGGTAAGGAAAAAGTTGATACTACAAAATCAAAAAAGAATCGACAACCTCCGCCTTACAGACGGCCACAAGGTATTCATATATCTGAGGGTCAGTTTGCTAACGCGCCAGTACGACCTCATATTCTAGGTTGTCATAGGATTCGATACCTACTCCTATGCATGGGGGGCCACTACATGGGTCTGCACCGACTCATTCTGCTCCTATGACCATGCCACCTCCAGCACAGTACTATCGTACAGACGCTGGACCCTCCAGACATGCACCATCATCGATACCCTCCTGCAGTAGTCACACAGCTTCGCATAGTGATTCTACGGGATCTATTGGGTTTTCGAATCTTTGGCTTGGAGGCACTCTATCTGGTGCTTCAGATCCACCCACGCCAGTGCATCCACCATCACATATTACGCAGCCAGGAGACAAAGATGATTCTGGGAGGATTTATCTTATTCCGGTTGGGAAAGGGTAAGATTTCTAAATATAATAACGTTACTCATTTTTTCATTACTATATTATTATGCTCTATGAAATTAATGTTTGATGTTCTGTTGTAGGTTTAGGCCGGATGGTGGAGCTGAAAAAAAGGCGCGAACATGCATTACTCGCCACTTCAACGACTACTGGACCAGCTGGCAAAAGGTTCCAGAACTTGACAGGAATAGAATGTTTGAAGAATTTAAGGTAAGAATTTAACTTATTGACTACTTATTTACATTTTGTTATAACAAAATATTGAATATTATATTTTTGTTGTAAAAATTTTACTAGTGGAATGATGCAAATACATTTCGTATAAAGAAGAACTTTTTCATTAGATATAGAGTCAGATTTAACAATCTCTTGGAATATGCCCGAAAGAAATCGGTAAGACCTAAGTGGATTCCTGAATCTGCATGGCAACTGTATCTTCTCTATTGGAATAGCGAAGAATACAAATTGTTGAGTGAAAAAGGAAAGAAAGCCCGGACATTATCCAAGGGTGGCTCCCTACATACTACGGGTGCCAGAAGTACTCTTACTGTGATGGAAATAATGGTATGTAACTTTTACAGTTTTAATTGTTTGTTTCTATATATTTAAATTTTTAGTTATTTGAACATTGATAATTTTTTTCATATGCAGGAAAAAGAAAAGGGTAGGAAAATACCACATTATGAGTTATGTGAGGAGACTCATGTGATAAAAAAAAAAAAAGAATTCGACTAATGATGATGTCTGGGTTGAAACTCGTGCAAAAGCTGTCCATATAAGTAACAAATTCTGAATTTATGAATTTTTTTTCTTAAAATTGATATTATTCAAATATAATCATTTTGATATTTTTTGACTCTTAGTATTAACTTTCTTTAAATATAGGACGAATATATGTGTCTTCTCGATGCGTATCGTAATAGTTTATCTCCTGAAAGTCAGGGTGACCTAATACCCCAACATGTAGAGGAGGAGTTGTGGGAAAAATTTGTGGGTCCTGCAAATAGAGGCCATTTAGTTGGATACCACAAAAACATTTTTGGCGATAATGTTAGGTTTTCGTCCGACCCTTCTTATTCTAGCTCTTCAGTTGATAGAGAAACGATTGAAAGCCTACAAAACACAGTTTCTCAACTCATTCAAAAGCTTGCTGAACAGAGAGAGAGGCAGAAAAAGACGGAGAAGACAACAGCATCACAATTCAAGAAGCTGCAGCAGCAGATGAGCTGTTTCATTCAGTTTGCGGGGAATATTCCTCCGTGTCCTGGTGATGCAGTTCGGGCTGCAAAGGTTCTGGGCCCCCTGGATGATTTCAGCACAGATGATGATATGGAAGACGATGATGAATTAGAATAGTGACTCTTAGGGTTTTGACTTTTGTATGTGTTGTACTTTGAAACTATTGTTGTAGTATTTCATATTTTGTTGGACATTTTGTATTTCCTATACACTTTTGAAAGCATTTTTGTATTGTTGTTGTTGCATATACTGTATTTGGGTTCAGAATTATTTTTTTTAAATACCCAGAAAAACCGACCACAAGTGGTCGGTTTTGCAAATATTTTTTTTTGTAGAAAATCTACCACTTGTGGTAGGTTTTTTAATAAATTAATAAATTAATTTAATAAAAAAACCTTCCACAAGTGGTCGAATTTTTTATAGATTAATTAATTAATTTAATAAAAAACCTTCCACAAGTGGTCGGTTTTTTAATAAATTAATTAATTAATTTAATAAAAAACCTTCCACTTGTGGTCGATTTTTTTTCTCTAAAATAATTTTTTCTAACTTTAATAAAATAATAATAAATTTTAAATATGTATATATATTTTTAAAAAAAACGACCACTTATGGTCGGTTTTGGAAAAACTACCACAACTTTACCGACCACAGATTTTGGTCGCTTTTGTGGTCAGTTTTTTATAAAAACCTTCCACACGTAGAAGGTTTTTGTGGTCGGTTTTAGCTTTTTTTTTTTAGTAGTGGCTGTTGTATATTTTAGATTATATGATGTTCTCAAGAGAATAAAAAGAAAATCTCGTGAATTTATCCAGGGATAAGTTATAAGTTCACATTAACTACTTATGCACGGATAAGAATTGTTGTGTAGATTAATAATTCAAAAATTGAAACGTGGTATACTTTTTAGTTGGATGTTTAGTTCGGTAAGTAGTGGCTGGAATAATCAAAAATTTGTTTATTTTTTAAGTGAATTGGAAATTAAGATATAAATTATTTTTCAAATTTTGAAATACTACTTCAACTTGGATCTTAAAATATCATGGTCAAACATTGACTTATTCGAAAAAAGTGAATAATTTATTGGTCAAATGGTCCTTAGTACTAATATGCTTTAATTTGTTGTTTTAGTATGATGTGGTGATCTTTATTTACTTCTTCACGACACCGCTTGTAATTTTATTTTTTTGCGTAAGTCATTTATGCATTTAAACGTAATAAGATGATTCATTAATCCTGATGGAGTCAAGGAAATAAGATCATGAATTAATCAAACCATTTGCATTAACAATTGAATCAAAAGAATGAGGTAGTCCCTACTGTTGTCTCCATGCATTATTCAATAAACAGTTGAAACTTTAAAAAAGCTTGCTTGCACACTCGTCTGTTTTCCATGATGAAGAAGCTGCAAGATCTCTTAAGTCTGATAAGCTCCTTCCTAATTTCAAAGCCACCTTCATCTCAAATACTTCACCGTTTTCTCTTCTCTCCGTTTCTGTTTCTGTCAAGTTTGATTCAATGGATTCTTGCATGTACTGGAAGAAACCAGCGTTGCTCCTATACATTTCGAATACCATTCCAACTTGTCCACCATGTTCTATTGTGTTAACAACACTTGCCAATGCGCCACCAACAATTCCTAGCATGGCTGCCCAGTTAGATCCATGAGAAGTAGAAGATTCTATGAACATTGAGCCAATTGCTGCTAGGCCTGTGAGCAAAGGACCGGAAATGGCTAAAAGCTTGTTCAGTTTCAAGGCCTTTTGCCCGAGGCTAATATATTCTTCTTGATCTTTTCTGCCCAAAACTCCCTTTATTTCTTTCATTTCTTCCTCCAATTTACCGTTCCATCCATTCCATTCGTTTCCATGGTTGGGCTGCCTTCGACGTTGTTGAGGCCACCAAACAGCAGGTTCCACAGAAGATGGAAATTTCTCTAGCATCACACCAAGAAGAGGAAGTGGATAGGCCTTGTCAAGAGCCAAAACTTTGTCCATAGCTTCTTTGACATCAGTAGCTGAAGGATGACCGATTGATAAAGTTGTTTCGATTTGGTTACGGAGATCTTGAAACAGCCTTGTTGCGTTTCTTTGTTCTTCAGCAAGTTGGGATGGCTGAATTTGGTTCATGATCGCCAACATCCCAGTAGCAGCCAAATACATCATAGTGGATGACAATTTTAGTCCAAAAATAGCATCACCACCAACACTGCTGCTAGCTGCAATGCCAGCCATTGTAGCAGCAGCAAGAGTAATCCCATTAATGGACGTCAAAAGCATGCTGTTCCATTGGCTCCTTTGCTCTCCAATGTTTCTATGCATCTCCACTCTATCTGCAACTGCCTCCTTGATAACATAAAGCTTCTCGATCACAAGAGGATCAGGACCATCGACAATAGTATTTGTATCACTTAATATTCTTGAAGGACTGAGCAGTTCCTCAACTGGATTGCTGGTTATAAATGGTTCATGATCTGATATTCCTCTTCTTTGTTTTAGCATAGGGAGGGAGAATTTGTTGGTCTGAATCTTGGGAATATTCAACCTCGCTTTAATGGTTCCTCTTCGGAAAGATGAAGACGAGGTGGCAGACGAGCTCAAGAAACTTGATGCTTGAAGAGTTGCCATATATTTTCTCTAAATGTGTTGATATGTAAAAAAGATTGGTTTAGCTAAGCTGGAAAAATTAGAGGAAAAAAAAAATGAATCTCCTTTGAACTCTTTTATGCTATACTGAATGTTGATATGTTTGTTATTATGACAAATGAGAGGCTGGAGATGGCATATATATAAGCTAACGGAAGTTGATGCATGATATACAAAATAGTATTTTAGTTTGTTTTTTTGCAGCAGTTGAATTGAATGGGTATTTAATTGGCTAATTAGACTATGTTTTGGGGGTTCAGCCGTTGATCATTTAATTTGGCGCAGTCATAATATTTGATAATACAGTCTTTGTTGTCAAGTATATAATTGGCTGCTTTGACATTGACTTTCAACGAAAACTTTAATAATGAATTTTGAAACGGCCAACCCTAGGGATGTTCATTTTCTTTAAAACATTATTCTTAATTAATTAGGATGATATCTTCAAAAACAACAAAAAGAAATCTAGCTATACTTTAATATGGTACATGTTTAGGATTCATGTGGACATGCATGTAAGTTTGTAACATTTACATGTTGAAGCCTGTGAAAAATAAACTCACAATTCCTCTTCATATAATTCTACCACCTTTACGCTGCAAAATGTAAACTAATGGTCTTTTTTTTTTTTTGTTTCCCAAAGTATTCCCACAGCCGGTAGCCGTGAGACTAATTCTCCATTCCTCGATCAGCGCATTTTGCGGTAGGAAACTGACCACAGAGTTTGCTCCATTCGTCAGAGGCTGGGATCGAACCCCCGAACTCTTACTTAAGGGACATAGCGCTGAACCACTATGCCAACTCTAGTGGTTAAACTAATGGTCGATATAAGATCAGTTTCTTTCTTCTTCTTCTTTTCATTTTTTTTTTTTGCATTTTTATTTGGTACATATTTGGTTATTATCGTATTACATTATGAGCCATTTGCCCTTAACTACTCGTATTATATTTTCTGCATCGCAGAGGACTATTAGTATTCAATTTTGTAAATGGAAAAAATAATTCACTTAAAAGAGCACAAAATTAAAGTCTTTTAGGATACACTTTACTTTATGTTTTTATAGTCATAGGGTCCGGCCAGCTTTCACATACCTCAATTAATTCCACGGGTTATCTGCCAATGCTATAACTGTATTCCACCAATACAGATTCTGCACATATAATTTGACAAAGATGACAGCGTTTCAACCGAAATGCAAGCAATATTAAAGTTTAGTTCAAATACCTACGTTTGGTGCATATTGTACTGCGCACGATAATTTCAGTAAACATTGCACATGTGTCATTTTATGTCGAATAAATGCAAAATAATGTTGAAAATTTCTTTTTAGTACTAACAAGATATATGTGAGATGTTGAGAATAATGATTTGGAATGTGGAGACCATATTTAGCCAAGATTATGTCAACTATTAATTAAAAACTACGTGATTCTCAAAGTTTCAAAGGCTGACCGGACAATTTATTTATTTTTCTATTTAAATACTTATTATACAAACAAAATTAGCGAAAAAATAAGTTTCTTTGACTTCTTCGGTTAACCATAATAACTAATAATAGATGTTATTTGTGGCAATTGTATAAAACAGACACATTTATATTTAATCAGTAGATGCATATATTAACACGTAATTGAACATATATAGTTGTCAATTATAATGGTTGATTAAATATATGGTTTTGTTGCATTAATAATTAATTAATCATGACAAGTTTGAATTAATTTGATATAAGCAATCGATGTGACTGAATATTTATTTATTCCATTAATAAACTTATAGTACATTTTTTCCCAGATTCAATCTAATCTATTATAATACTTCAGCCTCCATGGTTGATGAGATCACATGGAGATGGAGGTGGCAATAGTTCATTCAACTTTAAAGTCCTTGGCCACCAAATGTATTTGCTAGCCTGATCTTTTGTTCATCTTAGCTACCTATATGATACCCCTTTGTAATTTAGAGGTACTTAGCTTTGTTTTTAATTTTGTATTTTTGCTCAAAGTAATATACTAAGGTAGGGCCCTTTTTCCACCACCTTGAGAGGTAAAAGTCTGAGTGGATTTAATAATTCTTTTTGACTTCTATCATAAGCATTACTGCTGTGTAAATCCCTTTTTGTGGTTTCATAAGCTTTCTTGAATGTTTTACTAGATAAGATTAATGATATTATACAAACTATAAGGGTTAAAAGAATCCATTGCTCAAATGGAACTTCGCATCTGTTAGAGTTCGTGCCCTACTGATTATTTTATTTTTGCCTAACTGTTACTTATTGATGGAATGGGTTGCCTAACGTGTTCCACTGACGTGTTCCAAGGAAACAGTAAAACAGAAAGAAAAAATATAATGATTTTTACGTGAAAAACACTCGGCTCAAAAGGTGTAAAAAAACACGACCTGCACCTCTACAGATTTAACCCTAACTTCACTAAATAACTCTGAGCCTCAACAACGACTGATTACAAAACTCTTGTAACCAACAAATAGAAATTATAAACTCTAATCCATATAACTCAACAACTAGGAATTATAAACTCTAATTCCTAACTACACACACCTCCCAAGTTATGCGTTCCCAAAGAGTTTTTTCCAACTCGAAGACTATCTCCTAATTCAGTTTATAACACACTGAAACTAATATTACATCAATAGCTCAAACACAATGAACAACTCTAAAAATCAAAGTTAAAACTCCAGGTTCTTCAATGTGTTTCTTCAGTGATTGAGTAGCACTTCGTGAAGTCAATCTGTCGATTGTGCTTTTCTGCTTTGTAAGTGCGTGAATTATTCTGACTGATGCATCTTCTATTTAAGCACAGCTCTTCAAAAAATCATTCTTTCTTTCAAACTCCTCCTTTAATTAGAACTCTCATTGCATAGAGTTCTACTTCAAGTGAGACTCTTTCTTTAATTCCAACTCTTATCTCCTTAGTGTTATAGTAAAACTCCAACTCTTTTAAATCAGCACATGTTTATTTATCAGAATATTCTTCCTCCCACACATAGGACTCTTCAAGATATACTCAGAAGTGAAACTCCTTCTTCACGTAGGACTCCTTTTTCAACTCAAATTGCTTTCCCTGATTATCATTAAGTGTTTGAATCAAATTCAACTTGTACTTCTTCTTCACGTAGGACTCCCTTTTCAACTCAAATTGCTTTCCCTAATTATCATTAAGTGTTTGAATCAAATTCAACTTGTTGTATTCCCCACATGATCAGTAGCTTGAGTATATCAGAATTAAGCTTGTTTATTCGTTCTTGTCTTTAAGCAATCTTATCTGCATCTATCAATGAAACTGGAAATCTGTTTTCCTATGCGTGCAACTCAAGTAACATGTTTCATTCATGTATCAGTTTGTCAATCATCAAAACTACATAGTACCCAACAGCATCTATGCTATATATTGGAGGATTTTTCGCACGTACCTTCATATCATATCATTGACTTTAGTGAAGATCAGCATAATCTTAGGAACTTATATATTAATCTATTGCAATTGTTTATAGATTTAAGATCGAGGTAATTAAATAGGCATATAATTAGAAGTTGCATCTTTATCTTCAAAAGCTGTAATATACACCGAGAAGTATTCTTAATCCCAATTTTGTTCTTTTATCTTTTTTTCAGTTGATATTGTCAGAGCCTTAAATGATGAGTATATTTTGTTGTAATATGACTGATGATCATAACACGAAGGAAGATGCCAATATCAATGCTAACAAAAACATGAAAAATGACTGTATAGAAATCCAATATTCCTGCTTTAGAGAACAATGAAGAACATACGATGGTACAAAATCAATCATTTGGTCATGATAACACCTAACAATTTGAAGCATATTAAGGTAACTTTCTTTAAGGACATTTTGCCAATTTAGATCTCATGCATATCATCATGTCCAAGCTCGTTCTCTTGAGCTAATTAATGAGTACCTAATAATTCGATCCAGTCAAATACTTTGAACTTGTAACTGTTTTAAAATTGTTGATCGATAAAAATTTAAGTTCAGCAATATTTATTTGAACGATGAGAAATTATTCAAATTAAGATATACTATAATTTAGTGGAGTAGTATTATATTACTATATACTATCCAGCCAACCACTTTATTGAAATTATACTTATATAAAGTTGATCAGCTTTACTCACCTTGACGACTAAAGTTCAAGCTCATGACACGTATTATCTATTACGCCTCACAAACTATGTGAACTTGCAGTCTTGCACTATGTATTATAAGGACCTTCATTCTCCTTTCTCATTCCGTATGAGTTTCTACTAAAGAACTGTGTTTACCCCTTTTTCAGAGTTTTGTTAGCCTAAACACGTGTCATTCTTTTTGGACCGTCCTCATCTGCCCGCCCTTTGTACGTGCCCTTCTATAAATGTTTATCAGCCTAGAAGCATGTCAGTCATTCTCTTTGACCTGCCCTCGTTAGCCTGGTCTCCTTCCCTCTTCTTCAATAGTTTATCGACCTAGAAGCCTGACAATTATCATTCTCTTTGACCTGCCCTCCGTCAGAAGCATGGCAGTATTACCACCGCATGTTAAGTTCTAAACTCACGTACGCTCACTTTCTTAGGATTCAACGTTTCGAACTAAGTATTCTGGTGTGGTGATCACTAGTTAATTAACACACAGGATCTCCGGTTGTGTTTAGGTTCACTCATTTCAATGCATAATTAAGGCTTCAATTCAAGAAAGTAGTTCATTTCTCATGGAGCCAAGAAATAAGAAAAAACATCAAGCGATTTAAGCTTGGAAGATGGCCTGAGAAACAGCTATAAGCAATTAAGATCTGAATCGAAAGATTGAGTCAAAGATTGAAAGTTAATAATTAAGAATCAAACAAGCTAGCCATTTAATGTGCAACTTTCAAGATATGGCGTTACAAAATCCTACAAAGATGAGTTAGTCCTATTTGCATAAACATTGGTATGTACTGCATTTTGCCGATGCGTTATCCATTAGTTAAACAGTTAAAACTTAGAAAAGCTTGCTTGCAAACTCGTCAATTTCTTCTCCCTTTGATAAAGAATCAGCTGCAAGATTTCTTAGATCTGATAAGCTCCTTCCCAATTTCAAAGCCAGTTTCAATTCAAACACTTCACCATTATCTCTTCTCTCCGTTTCTGTTTCTGTCAAGTTTGATTCAATTGATTCTTGCATGTACTGGAAGAAACCGGCATTGCTCCTATACATCTCGAATACCATTCCAACTTGCCCGCCGTGTTCTATTGTGTTAACTACACTTGCCAATGCGCCACCAACAATTCCTAGCATGGCTGCCCAAGATCCATGAGGAGAATGACCTGCAAATGCCGACCCAACTGCTGCTAGGCCTGTGAGCAAAGGACCGGACATGGCTAAAAACTTGTTCAATTTCAAGGCCTTTCCCCCCAGCCTAATGTATTCTTCTTGGTCCTTTCTGCCCAAAACTCCCTTTATTTCTTTCATTTCTTCCTCCAGTTTACCGTTCCATCCATTCCATTCGTTTCCATGGTTGGGCTGCCTTCGACGTTGTTGAGGCCACCAAACAGCAGGTTCCACAGAAGATGGAAATTTCTCTAGCATCACACCAAGAAGAGGTAAAGGATAGGCCTTGTCAAGAGCCAAGACTTTGTCCATAGCTTCTTTGACATCAATAGCCAAAGGGTGACCGATTGATAAAGTTGTTTCGACTTGGTTATATAGATCTTGAAAAAGCCTAGCTGCATTTCTTTGTTCTTCAGCAAGTTGGGATGGCTGAATTTGATTCATGATCGCCAACATGCCAGTAGCAGCCAAATACATCAAAGTGGATGACATTTTTAGTCCCAAAACGGAATCACCATTGCTAGCTGCAAGTCCAGTTAATATAGCAGCAGCAAGTGTAATCCCATTAATCGATGTCAAGAGCATACTGTTCCATTGGCTCCTCTGTTCCCCAATATTTCTATGCATCTCCACTCTATCAGCAATTGCCTCCTTGATCGCGTATAGCTTCTCGATCACTAGAGGATCACTTCTTCTTGATGGACTAAGTTGTTTCTCAATTGAACTACTGCTAGTTGACAACACACTAATCAACTCCTCTTCTTGCACCAATCTGGCTTTTCTTTGAAGCCTGGGAAGAGAGATTTTATACGTCTGATTGTTTCGAATATTGATATTCGCTCTAATCAACCCCCTTCTACATGATATTGAGGGAATACAATTAAATGAACTCAAGAAATTTGAAGACCGCAAAACGATTGCCATCTCTTTTGTTACTTCAACTGAATGTTAATTTTGATGATCTATATATGATTGAAAAACACAGAGGAGAAAACCCAAAGTTGAGTTTTGATTTATGATAACTAATTTATGGTGAAGAAGACAGGATATGGGACGTGTATATATATAGATTATAGGGAGAGTAGTTGACAAGGGAAATAAGGTTTGACTGGAAAAATATTAGAGGCAATAATAGTAAGTTATTCAAAGTTTGAATTGAATGGGTACATGTGCCTTAGGATTAGACTATTTCTTATTTTGGCTAAGCCTGATTGTACTTACTCTTCTTATTGACTTTCAATATAGGAAAACTTTCATGGGTTTTGAAATTTGAAACTAAATTTGTATAGTTAAGACCCTTGATCAACTGTTAATCCGTGTCCAATTATATATTTCATGCGTGATGATACTTGGCATAAATAAATACGTGATGATACTTGCCATAAATAATCAGGTTCTTTCCGATGTGGGATATAATTAAGAGTGAACCATATTAATTTCTTGAAAGTAAGAATGATCGGTGTGAATAAACGTATATTAGACAACAATTCTAGATATAATAGATCAAACTAGTTGATATTAACACCCAACGTGACTACTACTACTTCTTCTTCTTTTTGGCCCTTGGCACAATCAAATTATTACGTCAACCTGTACTGCAAAGTGATGAGAACTTGAGAAGTAACCATACTGAATTGCTTTCAAAATGATCCAAAAAATCAGGCCATGTGATGTGGAAAGGCGTGTTAACAATCCCCTATATTGTTTAAGAGAAACTTTTTCTTTTTGTTTTTTCTATTATTTTATATCACGTGGATTTTCAATTCGGCGAGATTTTTGGAACTTTAGGATACTCTCGTTTTAAAAATTCAAATAAATCCAAACGAGTAAATGATATGACTCTATGATAATATAATTTCAACATAGAATATATATCGGTATTCGTCAATTCAAATTTCGAGGGATGTGAATACATAATGACAAAGTGCAACACGTCCGATATAGATAGAGTACTTAAACTTAAATACTAGTACTATTTCATAGATAAGAAAATTTTCATACCAGCCAGCCACTGTTGAAATCCTAAAGCTCATCAGTTTTTACTTTCCTGATATTTAATATTTCCCTTCATCTTACTTGTTCATTATATCAAAAAAAAAAAAAAAATACTTATTCTGATTCGCTTAATTTAAAAAAATAAGAGATAATATATCATTTAGTTTTTAATTTGAAGTTATTATTTTCAAGGGGTGAGTAAACTTGTTTTATTTTATTTCTTTTAAGGATTATTTTAAGTAGTGGGTAAGTATAAAAATGAAAGGAGGGAATATATATACTCTTTTTGTCAAGTTAAACTATAAATTGAGACAGAGGAATGGTTATATATGCCTCGTGTTCAGTTTAGTTGTACTACTAGCGTAGCGTGTGGACCTTTATACTAGCTGTGTTAAAAGTTGTAGCTCAATAATTATGGTACACATGCTCGCTTTCCAATAGATTAAACTTAGACAGCCTTTGGTTCACTTCTTAAATTAGTGTAAATTATTACATGCATGGTGGTTGACAGGGGCAGGGAGTGTAAATTATTACATGCATGGTGGTTGACCGGGGCAGGGAGGAATCATTAGTTGCTCATTGCTTAATACTGATCATGTGAATTTAAATTTAAGGACGAAAGCAGGTCATTCCTTTTAAAGGAGGGAGTATTTTTTATGCATCTATCACACATGTTAAATTCTCTCAACTTCGTGATGTATTTATCTTTTTATGTTTCAAATTCTCTTCGTTAAAATAAAATTCTAAAATGTCACTGGCAATTGAACTGGTGAAATTACATGACACATTAGAAAATCACTGCTTCTTCCGATCCGCATTGTCATACTTTTGAAATTGTTAATTGGTATACTAATTAGCAGCAACTCAGTTTCAAATTCTGACGACTACTTGTGGGGAACAAGGCCACCAAGAAAGTATGGCTACATAAATAATGTTGCATTGTGAAATAGAGTACTATTATATACTGTCATCTCTTGCCACAATCTTGCTTTTTCGAGTCACATTTGAAGGGCGTTGCCTTTATTAACTGACCAACTTTTCACATTGCCATGTGTGGGAAGTGGAACATTCTACATATGCACTTGCTTTATCACAAGTGACAACAAACTTTATTGCTTGGTTTTAAGGGGAATAGAGAAAAAAGTGAACATCAAAACAGAATAAGCACCCCAAGCTACCATTTTCAATATCTTTCAACTACATAAGGAGATGTTGCCATGTTCATGGATTATATCAGCTTTGAGGATTTCAAGCCTTTTTCAAGGCCATCGACCTTGCACGTAGATTCAAAAATATTCCCCTACAAATCGATAACAAACATAGAGCATTAACAACATTGTGAAATCACAGAAATGAGAACATGTTTGACAGTGGCAGAAACAGTAACAACGAGGGAATTTGTGGTGCGTACCAGAAACACGCAACAACGCTGGCAAAGATGACTCTGAGTTGCAGCGGAACATATAAGTGGTTTACCCATCCAACGACTGGCCAAAACTGCACATTTGTAAACAATAGAGTTGTCATTCACATAAGAACAGAACAAAAAAAAGACTTGGGAGAGGGTGAATATAACTAACCGCCCACGCTGTATACTGCACTTTTGGATATTCCCTCTTGATATTAGATTTCACCTGGATCCAGGGTCTTCCTGTGCAAAATACAAGATAATATTGAATATTCGGTCAAGTCCGCTGTTCTGTGGGTACGAAGTGTTGGAACCAGAATTTTCACTTAAAAGGGTTCAAAATATGAAAAAGTATACACATGAAGAAGCCGAAGGGGTTCCACATCAACTATATATAGATTAAAAAATAAATTTTGACCATGTATAAACAGTGAAATTTTCTGCCCCTATGCGTACAAAATCATATGTCTAGCTAATGGAATGTAAGCAAACTTAAATGGGCCGGACCTTTATAAGCTCCACTCCAGCAGCTTTCAAAAACTTGTGCTAAATATGGTTCCACGAAGAAGCACAAAATTGTAATGAAATGAGAAACTCATGGTTTACTTTCCTTTTATGAAGCATTCATCATATAGTTTCAATAGTTTCAAAAGCTACTCTATTACTTCATCAGTAAAAAGGGTAGAAAACCCATATAGCTTTTCTTTTTAAATTTCCTCTGCTCCCACCATCTCTCTCTTGTTTTTGGATAACCGTGGTGTCCGGGCAAGCTTGCGCGCACCTCGACTAATTCCACGAGATACTTGTCACCAACAATAGGTACCAGGTAACTCTGTCCACCAAGGCGAGACCAGATGGGAAGAAACCACCTAGTGTATGTCTCCATTGGAAATGAAACCTAAGACCTCATTGTGCTCAACCTACTTCATTGAACCGGTGCCTTACTTTACCCCGGCCAAACATAATATGAATATTTATTTGAATAAAACACCCATTAAAGTGAAGTAGAGATTGTTTTAGGGTACTTCCCGCAAGGCCCAAGGGCAAAAGAAAGAGAATTGGAAATAATTAAGCAAACACTATCGTTTAACAAGAAACATAAAGTATTTGAGTTTCACATGACGAAAACTTAGTAACCTTAACAAGCTTTGTACAATTGTAAGGGTTTAAAGAGATAAATAGTTGGAACACACTAATTGAATAATTTACGTAACAAAACAATGTGTTTTTGTAGATGAAATGGTTTTGCTAAAACTGGATTCTCAAGATGGCCAGAAATAGTTTTTAACCTTTTGTTAAAAAACTATTTTGAACAACATAGTTTGCCACATGAATACAAGGTTCTTTGCAACTGTAACTCTTTTAAGCTGAATGTTCTGTCTATTATGAGGCCCTTCCTTTTGACTTCTTGATTAACAAATCCTAATTTGATTGCTTACTGCCATTTTTGTCTACTTGGACGTTTAGTTGTGGAACATGATGTTGAGTTTTGGCATGATGGTATATCATGCAATAGTTTATAAGTTGCAATGTTAAAAGGCAGTGGTAACTCAAAGATAAAAACTCACTTTCAACGACTAATCCATAGTAAATCATGAAAAGCAAGTTATTCCAGGGTGACGAAGTAACTTGTTCCAGCAACACCTGAAATAATCAAAATGCAAGCTCACCATTCTTGTGTATTTATCAGCTCGGTGTTTATTTACTTCTTTATCTATCTGGTAACATTATATGGAAAAATGGTAAACAAGTGTGCAATTTACCAGGTCATGAATGTAAATTGTCTTTTTTTCTTGATAAGGTCATGAATGTACAGTTAAAGCAGTTCTATTAATATAAACTCACGTTGAAGATAAAAAGAAGGTAAATCAGGTCCATAAAGTACAAGGTAATGTGTGGCATCTAAAGTTACCCTTCTCAAAAAAAAAAAAAAAAATTGTAACACCTATGTACAAGCTACCCATCTCCTGTTTTCCTGAAGCATACAAAAACATCCAAAGAAGAGAGTTTTAGTACCTTTTTGGCAACTGTACTCTTGTCTCTCTTCCCCTTGAAAAGTTTGTCCAATAATAAGTGAAGAAAATGCCCAAATGGTCCAAGATAGGCAACGCCAAAAAGCTGCAAGCAGTTACAGGTGAAGCAGATGATGACATCCTATATAGCAACTTATATGCACATGTAAAGGAATATGATACTAAATGTATCGAATGATTTTGATGTGCAATGTCAGTAACAACCCTAAAATTGAAGAGAACTCGACACATAATTACAACTAAACTTAACCTACAGTGGCAACAACTCCACCTAAATACCAAACTAGTTGGCCTCCGTTGTATGAATCCTCTATACCCATTCTTCTCCATTTGCTCATGTAACTAAAGTTAGACAGGAGACGAACTTTGACTATATATGCCCACTTGCAACTACTTGCTCAGATTTCAGATTCTCAAACCACAGAGACAAATCTTCAAAGCAACTCAAGATATTGAAGCGTTTTCAAGCAGCATTCCATACTAGTTAGTGGTCAATTATTTTAAACATTACCCTCCTACTGACTTGTAATAGCCTAGGACAGTGTTGTGAACAAGTAATAACATTCCACGAGTTACAGTTCTAACTTGTAAGATCCCACTCCTGTTTCAGGTCCTGTTTCACGATTTGACAATCCCAAATAGAAAAGGAGAGGATTAGCCAGAAATGGCCCCTCTTTTCTGCAACAAAGGTTACAGTCTCAATACTTCATACAGAAGGCTTTGTGCAGTAGGGCCAGTATGAGTAAAGAGATTTCATGCAAAAGAAGAAATATATCTGTAACATCCTTTGTGGATCATAACCAAAACATTTCTCCCGTAAATTGTAAAATTTTCATTTGGAACAAAAACTAGAATCTGAAAATAAAGCTATCCATTCAACCCCCAGATGAGCACAACCGAGATATTAACCTGAAAGAGATTGGGTTGAGATTCTCTAGAACAAAAAAGTAAATAAAGATCCAAACTCAATGGTGTCATATGTGCCAAAGTAGACAAGAGTGCATTTAAGATCCATTCTCTCAAACAACCACTCTCTTCGGAACGTTAATCCTGTCATCTTAAGAGAAATTGAGAAAAACTGATCACTTTGCCCTGGGCTACAGTTTTTAATGCATATTTACCACTTCCGTATAAGACAAAGAGAATGCTAACACAGCATTGGTTTGATTTGTATTTACCCTCTGTACCTATGCACTAAGGGCTGAAATTGATTCATAGTTGCCATTACATAAAAGAGACTGTGGTTTAAGGCTGAATGGGTGAGGCACAGGAGTTATATATTCCAAGCTACAGCATTGTGTATCTGTTCTATGGTTTGGTACTAGTGGATGCGCTTAAACTGGCTGGTTACCATCATCATCCGAAAAGCAATGAAAGAGACTAGGGTCTTAGCCTCTTAGGTAGTGTACTAGTGTTACAGAACCAAGCAGATTTTCTATCAAAAGAAACAGAAACATGAGGCACTCAGGCCAGTATATGAAACTTTCTGCTGATACTTCTTTTCTGATTCAGCGCAAAAAAAATAAATTGTTAAGGACTCATGAAATTTATAAAGTCATCGTACTCGACCTCAGATACATAAATGCACCCATGGGATTGCTCACAAATTGCAATAATGACCTCCATTCTACCATAAATATTAATATATTTTTAGTAGTAGAAATATAAAGCTGTGGAAAGAGAACCTATAGGAACATTACCACTTTGAGAAGAAGGCGTCTAACTTGAAGTTTCTGAATGCCAGTGATCTTCTGAGCCACTATATCACTGATCGCTGACAACACTCCTGCTGTTATTGCCTGCCATCAAGAATTCAACTATCATAGAATACTCCAATACCAATTCTGGCAAAAACATCAAGAAAATACAGGAGAAAAGGTGAAATCTGTTGGGCTCAATAAGCACTAAATACTCTTACATTTGGGCCAAACCCGCACGACTTTTCCCCAAAACGACTCATACTATTAAGAAATCCTACACTCTATACTAGCTTTACAGTCTTTTGAACTTTTGTTCACACACCAACAAAATCTTTAAACCAAAAATAGCAATATCTCCAGAAATTAAATAATACCCACATCACAATTAATCTAACAGATTCAAATATTCCAAAATCTTCTTCATAAATCATAGAGAAAAGTTGACCAAAAAAAAAAAAAAGAAAAGGGGTAAAAGATTATACCTTTGTTGGTAAAGGGTGTTTCTGAAGGTATAACAAGTACTGTTGCAGACCCTTTTTGGCTACTGATCCCATTTCTCGTTTGTGTTCAGCTGCAATAATTCAGAAAAGGAACAGATTGGATCTTCACTACCGCCTTCTCACTTCCATTAATAAACGACAAACTTGAGTTTGGTGAATGTATACTTTAAAAAGCAGTTTTGAAAATCAATATGTTTAACCATAATTGTGTAGTAGTATTTCATTATTGTTAAAATATGTATATATATTTGAAAACGTCGTTAATTTTGTTTTAGTTTGTTTGGCCTATTTGAAATAATCATAAAATTTTGTGATTTTATTTTTGAATTAAATATTTTATTAAATAGAAGTAAATCGATTAATCTAAACCAACTCATCATTCTATATATACGATTCAATATGCTAACTATTAAATAACTTATTAGAAATACAAGACAACCAATCAGAAATGTCACAAAATCCCACGCTCTTTAGGGTGCCCTCAGCGTCGAGGAATATGCATTGGGGTGTATGTGCGACTCGTTTAGATCATGAGCTGGCACAAATAAAAAAAAATGACTTTTACGATATCAATGATCAATATCGGTGAATGAAAAGAATTTTAATCCTATACTCTTGTTAAATGGAAGTTGAAATCAAATAACAAACTGATTTTCTTTTTCTTTTTTCCAAAACAGACTAAAATAAAGGTAGACCAAATAAATTGGAAGAAGAAAATATTTCTTTAGTTTTTGAAAAATAATTTCTCCTGCTCTTTAACTTTTAAATATTTGGCCAAACATAGCCTACGTTTAGAACAATTTGGTGAATTTGCACCTAATATTGTGCGACTTTTACATGGTGTAGGGGCCAACCTGGTCGGTGTTTGGCGATACATTCAAATTACTTTTAATTTTGAAAATATGAGAATTTTTTTTCTATTTTGTTATAATTGTAAGTGCACTGTCCCAACGTTTAAATAAAAAAATAAATATTGATAATTGTAACAAACTATGGAGGTCTATTTTACTTATTCTACTTGTAATAAATTTTGTAAGGAATCGTTTTACAAAAACATTATTTTAAGAATTAAAGGAGACAATCTGACTTGGTCTTTGAGAACATTGATTTCTCACGTGGGATTTGAAGGCAACCAAGTCGTGAGTATTGAGCTTAATGAACCAAGAGTTTAACTGTAACAACCATGAAAGCACCATACTATTGCATTTAGTCCAAGTCTCAATTTTGCCCACAAATTATTAAGTAAATTTTAGATATATACCGACATGTTTATCATTAATTACTAAAAATCTCAACATCTTTCAAAATCTCCTAAAATCCCAACATTTGACCTCTGGTGATATAAGTTAATTACATTAGATACATACTATTGATACATGTATTAATTAACTAAGTCAGACAACCTTCCATAAAATCAGTATTAAAGCTAACTAATTAAGGTAAAAAGTAAAATCTAATCCCATAATTAGTGGGAATCCGTTTATTACTCCACTTTATTAAAACATAAAGTCTCTTTTAAAAACTTTTTGAAATTTAAAAAATTTTCATTCTTCTTGTTCAGACAAAACATATTTTTTTTTGTTGATTTGTTAATTTCATTTCTTTGATATGAATATTTCGGTGTTTTTACGTCATTCCGGTGTTTGGGTTAACGAAATCGATTATGTTGGTTGGAAGAGTGATGGAATTGTGGTCAGTGAATATGTTAATTACGAAAAACTGATTTCTACAATTGAGGTAGAGTTTGAAATCGACGAAGCAAGGAAAAAAATAGAAGCTCGTTACATTGTAGAAGGTAATGCTTGTCCGTTGTTGTAGATACATGTTGTAAATTTACTAGATAAATGTTGAGCAAGTTTCATTCTGAGATACATTTTGTTATGAAAATGATAAATTCTGGTCTATGTCGTATCTCAGTCTAGGAAGTTATATTTAATTTTGTTTCTTGTTGTGTTTTATGTTTGCATATATATCAGAAAATGTACTAGATACATATAAATGTCCTAGATACATGTTGTAAAATTTTTAGATACATGTTATACAAGTATTCAATGCTGTTAATGAATATAGAAATTATTATTTTTCATATTTATTAAGAAAAACAATTTAAACTTTTGTTTTGATTGATTCAGCTATGTCCTACAATGCCGTTTGGAGGAGTGTGCTTGGATCTTTAAAGCATCATGTCGTCGGGGTATAGAAATCTAAAGCATCATGCATTTGGAGATTGAAATTGTCGTGAAACATCATTTAGAAATTAAGAAATATTGAACTGATGATGTTATTGTAGATGTTATGCTGTAGTAAAAGATTGTAAAGATTTATACTTTAAAATGATGAATCATTTATACTTTCAACAAGTGTACTCTCATAACCTTTATGGCGCGATTTGCAATTGAGCATTCTTTCAATTAATATGCCAAAAGATCGGATAAGAGAAGGTATGTTAAGGTTTTTTTTTTTGTTGCAGGTGTTGTTAATTTTGTGTACGTTAATTTAAATTGGTATTCAATGTTATGTTGATGATTATTTTACAAATTGATTTTTGTGTTTTTATGTTATTAACGCCGAGATACATTTTGTTATGAAAACGATACATTTTGCTAATCCTGTATCTCAGTTTATGAAGTGTTTGTTAATTATATTTGTTGTTGTGTGTTAGTTTCACATATATTTCAGAACTGTCCTAGATAAATATAAATGTTGTAGATACATGTTGTAAATTTACTCGATATATGTTGAGCAAGTTTCATTCCGAGATACATTTTGTTATGAAAATGATAAATTCTGGTCATCTCGTATCTGAGTTTAGGAAGTTATGTTTAATTTTGTTTGTTGTTGTGTTTTATTTTCGCATATATATCAGAAATTGTACTAGATACATATAAATGTCCTAGATAGATGTTGTAAAATTTATAGATACATGTCATACAAGTATTCAATGGTGTATTAAGAAAAACAATTTAAACTTTTGTTTTGATTGATTCAGCTATGTCCTACAATGTCGTTCGGAGGATTGTATTTGGATCTTTAAAACATCATGTTGTCGGGGTACGGAAATTTAAAGCATCATGCGTTTGGAGATTGAAATTATCGTGAAACATCATTTAGAAATTAAGAAATATTGAACTAATGATGTTATTGTAGTTGTTATGCTGTAGTAAAAGACTGTAAAGATTTATACTTTTATATGATGTATATTTCCTAAATTTGTAGATACAAGTTTGCATATTTTGTAATAATTGTAAAATATAATTGTATATTGTAGGACTATAAGTTTTGATATAATGTGTTAGTCAAGTTGAAGGTAAACATGCATCCTGAGTAAATAAAAATGGTTAATGATACATAATAATGTAATATTTTGTTATTTACAATTATTATATAGTAAAATATGTATTTTTTAAACTAGATACATTTAATTTAATAAGATCTTTCTCAGTTGTTTTTATAGATACAAGTTTAAATATTCACTTCTATAATATAATATGTCATTAGTTTTTTGATATAGTACCATTAAGTTGTGCTATAATGTGTTATGCATTTAAGATACAATAGGTATTCATTGGTACAAAAAACTGTTGTAGATTCTTAATAATTTAATATTGTGAAGGTTAATGCCATTATATTCTAATTTACGTTTCATTCTATTAGATACATATGATTGTAAAATATTATAAAATATGTATCTAATACTATATCTTTATAAAGTGGAAGAACAAAGTATTTCGATACATAAATATATCTGAAATGTTTTAGCATTGCATTATAATGGGTAACAAAATAAAACTATTTTATCATTAAAAAAATATAATGTATGAGTACCTAACATTACCAACCTCATCAAAAAATCTTAAAACTTTCTATCAACTTCCTAGGTTTTGTAACATCCAACAAGCAAACAAATAAACAACTACTTAATATGCAAAACAAGGTCTGTTTCTTTTGGTGCGAACTTGCTCCTTGACCTTGGTGGATCGTCATTCTCACTAATCAGTCCTGACAGATGCATCTTGAATTGCAAGATCCTTAGCAACGTCTGAATTGTAGTAATTCATATGTCTTATTGATGTACACTTTGAAAAAATAATTTATGGTAGTGTATCTGCTAATCGAAAAATTTGTGTTCTTGTACTTCTTCCTCAAGTAGTACATAATAACATCCAGATGTTGTTCAAATTGTAAAAAATTTGTTTGTTACAACAATCAATTGTAACAAGTAGTAATTAGATACAAATTATTGATTATGTATCTAATGTAATAACTTTATAAACACTGGTACCTGTAAGATTAACAAATGAACAACATATATATTCAAATCGAATGATACTTTTTTGTTATTATGTATCAAATTTAAAGTACATTCGGCTAAAAAAAACTCCAATTATCTTTACAAACAGCAGAGATGCAAATCTTAAAAAAAAAGTTTCGTTAGCACAATGTTTAGCTTAAACAACAATAGATACATTTCAATAAATTAACAGTAAGTACCAGATACAAGTTAATACAACATGTATCTATTAAGTAATAACTTGTATCTCTTATAATAAAACTTTCAGTAAAATTTAAACATAAATAAATACTTATCAAAGCATTAGGAAGAACTCAAAGATACAAGTCAACATAACATGTATCTATTAAAAAACTTGTATCTTTTGTTAACAGTTGTACCAGATACAAGTTAACATAACATGTATCTATGAAGTCATAACTTGTATGTCACAATATAATTTTCAGTCAAGTTTAAACACCAATAGATCCATATCAAATCATTAACAACAACTCACAGACACAAGACAACATAACATGTATCTAATGACAAGAAACTTGTATCTTTTGTTATATTAATTACAATATCAAAATAAATCACAAGATACATATAAATTATTAGCAATAAAGAATCAGATAAAAAATAAATTTTCAAATGTATCATCCATCACAAAATATGTATCTCGACCTAATATTGAACAAATTTGTACATGCAATTACCTTAGCAAGCTCATCTCTACAAATTTTTTCGACAACTCTTCTTCTCTTGACGGGAGCTTTGCTTGCAGGACTGTTGGGTCCTCTTTTCTTAGAACCACTTTCTTTTTTCTTGTCCTTCTTAGCAAGCTTTTGACGTAATTTTTTCATAGTTTTGTGATCGTTTCTATGTTTTAACCTATTTTCATGAAAACCATCAATTTCAGAGTCAAAACCTCCTCAAACGAAGTATACAACTTTTTGAGATTCTTTTATACTCTATAATTGAGAAACCCCAAGACTAATAGAAGATCCAAACTCTCTATTCATGCTGATAATTCAAACAATGAAGCATAAAAAAAATGAAATTGAAGAAATCTGGCTACGAAAAGACAAAACTTTCAGATAGCTTTACTTGTGGCAAATGATTTTTTTGAAAAATAAAAACGTAAAAAATGAAAATAAATTGAAACTGAATTTATGGGGGGTGGGGAAGGGAAATTACCTTGATTGAATTTTTTGAATCAGACGGAGAAGATGATAGAAAATGGCCAGATTTTGCGCCAAATTTTGCATCGTTCAAAGAGGTGATTTGGAGTCTTTTTTGGTAAAAAGAGGCTTTTCAGTTGTAGGTTAACTAGTATCTGAAAGGTAGTAAAAAATATGAAATGTTGGGATTTAAGTAATTTTTAAGAAGTGGAGAGATTTTTAGAAGTTTAGATAGTTATGTTGTGATTTTAGCTAATTTTTTTAATTATTAATGTAAATATCCGTTCACGATATATGAAATTCATGTAGCTTGAGTCTCCTTAAAGGATACTTGATCTGAAATAGATGTATTTTTGAGGATTCAACAAGCGTTTTAGTACGAAGTAAGAATTAAAATCTAATAAAAATTAAATTAAAAAAACTCAACACACTAATATAATCAAAGGAAGAGAATCAAAAGACGAGGAGGTAAATATGTATGAGGATTTGCCTTCACTTCATCTCTATTACTTGGGTTAAGACATCCCAATTGATAAATATTGACAACAAAGATCATAAATGATAAATGAAAAATAATGTTAGAAATGTTAATATCATCTCATTAATTAGTCATTGAAGACTAATCAACCATTTGGAAATTGATGAAGAAATGAATTTAATGGTAATTCAAATGGGTCTTACTATAAAAAGTCAACCAAGAACGAATGCATTAAAAAAGAAGTATTATTGTTTCTCGAAAGAGTGTGTCAAGTCGAATATGAATAAGTAAAAATAAATGGAGAAATTAGTAAAGAGACTTAAAAGTAGGAATTATGGGAGTTTTTAAGATCCATCAATTTCCACAGAGGAGCCCTTCGATGACGCATGAAACAAGACAGCTTAACAGGGTAGTTGATTTGCTAGCTAAAGAGTAACATAAATTAGATGTGAAATGTCTTTTTAAAAAATGGATAATTTCTCTTTTGTTTTTCTAGGCCAATACACTCTCCTACTAGTTCTACCATAGCTACTTCTACATGTGATGTGATGATGCATTTTATTAATGAATAAATCTCCTTTCTACCCCCCCCCCCCCCCCCCCCCAAAAAAAAAAGAGACCCATTAATTGAATGAATTAAGAAAGTGTTTCTTTCGAGATATTAGAAATATTTTTCTAACCCTCCTTTGTGCATCTTCTTAAAAATTTTGTTGTAGCTAGTGACTACCTACGCTGGAACTTTTTTTTTTTTTCAATAAATCAGAGGTCCCGCGACTTATTCTTTTTTTTAAAAAAAGTTATTTATTTTTTAATTATCATTTTAAATTTATTTAACGTATTTGATTAGGTATGAAGTTTTTTTTTACAAAAATAAAAAATTAAATGTAGTTTTCAAACACTCAAATACCTTTAGTCACTTGACTTATCAAATCAAAACTGTTATAATTTGAATTATTAGAGCAAAGAAAATTGTTGTTGTTGTTATTGGTATTATTATTATTATTTTTAGTTTTCCAAGATATCCCCACAACCGGCAGCTGCGAGACTAATCCTCCGTTCCTCTATCAGCGCACTAAGCGGTAGGGAACTGGTCACAGAGTTTGCTCCATTCGCCAGAGGCGGGATCGAACCTCGACCTCTTGCTTAAGGGACATGGCGCTGAACCACCATGCCAACTCTAGTGGTTAAGTTGTTATTGTTATTATTATTATTATTATTATTATTATTATGATGATGATGATGATGATGATGATGATGATGATGATGATGATGATGATGATGATGATGATGTTATGAAACAAGAAAGAATAAAGAAGAAGAGTAGAGAGAAAAGAAAGGGTAATTCTTATTTCTTCTCTTAAGGGATTTATTGATGTGTTATTTACAATGAAGTAAACCTTCTATTTATAGGAAAAATTTACTCCTAGTTTGAGTAAAAGACGGATACTTCAAATCCTGATAGATATCAACTAGATCTTGATAGATCTTATCTGTATTCTTGATAGACATTCACTATAGTGTAAATACATTTATAACACTCCCTCTTGAATGTCTAGATAGATAATGTGTCTCGTTAAAACCTTACTAGAAAAAACCCAATAGTAAAAAAATCTAGTGAAGAAAAAAGAGTACACATCTCTAATATACGCATTTTGGCTGCCTCATTGAAAATCTTACAAGGGAAACCCAGTGGGACAAAACCTCGTAAGGGAAAAAGAGTACAACGCGTGTTAACTCCCCCTAATGAGAACATCCTTGACCTTTGCATCTCGATCTTGTGCAACATCTTCTTGAAAGTTGCAATTGGAGAAGATTTGGTGAATAAATCAGTCGCATTGTCAGTTGAACGAATCTGTTTCACGTTAATATCATTATTCTTTTGTAGCTCATGTATGTAGATGTGCTTCGTTCTATCTCCATTTATGAATCCTCCCTTAAGATGTGCTATGTATGCTGAATTATCTCTGTATAAAATTGTAGGTAGATTATCATATTTCACATCATATTTTTCTCGAATGAGATATATCATGAACCTCAACCATACACATTCTCGGCTTGCTTCATGAATAGCTATTATCTCAGCATGATTCGATGAAGTGGCTACGATAGACTGCTTTGTATATCTCCAAGATATTACAGTACCACCACATATGAACACATAGCCTATTTGAGACCGAGCTTTATGCGGGTTAGATAAGTACCCAACATCAGCATGACCAATAAGATCGGGACTGCAATCTTTAGAATAAAACAAGCTCATGTGTTTTATCCCATTTTGATGTCTCATAGTAGAAGCAGAAATATACCTTGCTAACAAATTGACTAAAAAGGCTATAGGCCTTGTAGTATTTACAAGGTACATGAGTGCATCAATTGCACTAAGATATGGTACTTCATAACCAATCCAATTCGATATATTTTGAATTTCAGCAAATAAGTTATTGCTTTGAAAACTCTCCAAGAGTTTCAATGATGTTCAAGCAATAAGCTTATACAATATAAGGATTATAAATAAGTTTCTCAGAAACTTTTATATGCTTCAAGCAGTTTGAATCCTTAAAAGTTTTTCACATAAGTTTTGTCAAGTGACAATGTTCAACATTTCATGAGTGACATTTTCAAATATTTGAACTGCAAATCAAATAATTTTAACACTTACCAAGATGCATCCTTTCATGTCACCTGATAAATGTTTCTACGTCAGCATGCTTAAATTAATGTAGAATTAAGATCCTCGTAATCTTTCACAATATTGCGTCAATATTGTATCAAAGATATCGTCGATGATATATCATTTTGTATCGGTTCACAATGCGAC
Organism: Capsicum annuum; assembly: GCF_002878395.1. Lineage (NCBI taxonomy): Eukaryota > Viridiplantae > Streptophyta > Magnoliopsida > Solanales > Solanaceae > Capsicum > Capsicum annuum. Next base: position 134,560,706 of record NC_061112.1, on the reverse strand, counting down.
ATAATATTTTGAGATCTCAGCACTTCATTATTTTCAGGTACCTAAACCTCTCATAAGGTTTCATGAAGTGTTATGTCGTAGGCTCTTCAAGAGCACATTGCCTTCTTATCATGATTATTTGCTCCTTATCCTTTTCAAGGATTAATTCATTTGGAACCTGTAACACTCCGTATTCAAGTACGTGTATTGGCGTATTCAAGTACGTGTATTGGTCTTATTTATATGGAATTAATTTTTTATTATTATTTTATTTATACCGGAATTTGCCCGTCGATGGTTCTATGCGAAGGTTATTGAATAAGCTTTCCAACGATATAAAGATTTTCAAAAACGGATAGGTTTCAGATATAATCGAGCACGTTCAAAACTATAAAACGGTGGCCGGGATATTTGGGAATAGTAAATGTGCAGGAAATTTTCCTGCACATTT
>NC_061112.1:134509055-134560176 GCF_002878395.1 Capsicum annuum | reverse complement strand
TATTTATATGGAATTAATTTTTTATTATTATTTTATTTATACCGGAATTTGCCCGTCGATGGTTCTATGCGAAGGTTATTGAATAAGCTTTCCAACGATATAAAGATTTTCAAAAACGGATAGGTTTCAGATATAATCGAGCACGTTCAAAACTATAAAACGGTGGCCGGGATATTTGGGAATAGTAAATGTGCAGGAAAATTTCCTGCACACAAACTACTGAGGCCAGCTGAATTTTTGGGTCAACTTCGAATGATCATAACTCCCTTAATATAATGAACTGGGAGAACTGCAACCTGTGAAAATAAATATCTTTGAGTCTTCTTTCCAATGCAATTGGTTTTATCCAAATCCAACGTTTGAGTAAGGAGTTATACTCGTTTTACTTCAGCCTATCAAAATAGATTTTTAGGGTCAACTTCAAACAACCATAACTCCTTGTACAGGACGAACTGGGTGGCCTACTTTATATGAAATGAAAGCCCTTTGAATTATCCTTCCAACGATACCAATTTCACCCAAATCCGATATCGGAGTAAAGAGTTATGGTCGATCAATTTTAGCTTATTAAAACAGTCTACCAAAGAATAGATTTGACATTATTTAAATTTTAAAGGCATTTTGGTCATTTCCTATTATATTATGGACGGTAATATGTGTATATATACATGTATATGAGTTCAAAAACTCATTTTCATCATCAATCATTGAGAAAGAACAAACCCTAGCCAAATTTGACCTTTAAATTACTTTTGATTCAACCGTAGAAATTCCAAACTAATTCGATAACTGCGTTTGTCATCTCGAGAGCTTCGAACGGTACTTATTATTTGTGAAAACAGGATTGCATAATCAAGAGGTGAATTCTAAGGTATGAATATTGTTTGTCTTTGTTCTTTTCCATAGGTATATGTGTGATAGAAGATTATATGTATTAGTTGTTATTGAAAGGTGATGGAAATAGGGTTATGTACTATTTTGCATGGTTTGGTTGTATTGAATTATGGAAGGTGGATATGGTAATTGAGTTATGGAAGGTGGATATGATAATTGAGTTATGGAAGGTGGATATGGTGATATACTATTGAATTGATGATTATTTATGTCTATGGCTCAATTTGGTTTAATGGATTGGTTGGAAGGATAAATGAATCCAAAACTTGATATTGGAGGATGTTGTATGAATATGCATGACATGTGAATGTAATTAGAGTATAAGAAGGTCAAAGTGACACCCTTTATGGTGTAATTAAGGCTTACTACTTAACCACTAGTTTGGTGAATTCAAATAATTGAATTGTGACGTTTGGTTGCTAATACTAGATTGCTATATATGTTCATTGTAGATAAGTAATCCGAAAAGATGGGAAGTTCATTTGGGACTAGTATTGAAGGTTGACAGTCAGGTATGTAAAGCATACTCTATACCATATCTTTGGCATGAAAGTGAACAATTGTTCTATTAAGAAAGTTTCCAAAGTTATTCAATAACATGTGATCCATAATGGTTTTGTATGATGTCCTACGTTACCAATGAACTTGTTTCCACCCTACAAGATGTCAAGACATTCCAATACTTACTTCTTTTCCAAATCTTACATGTTTATTGCACTAATGAATGTCAGAAGGTGTCCGGTTACTCAAACAAGATCTATGTGCTATTAATGACTCCAAAACGTTTCATTGATATACCAATAAGTTCCTATTTCATTGTTATGGCATTGATGACTCCAAAATACTTTATTGATGTGCCAATGAGTTCTTACTTCATTGTTATTGCATTGATGGTCTATTTATATGTCTCTTATTGATGTATCATTATTTCAAAGTATCAAAAATGCGGTGGCCCGAAATAACAATCTCAAAGATTAATTGAACTAAGTGATGGAAGTTCTCTGTTATCGGGTGGTATCCCAAGGGCATAAACCTATCATGGGTCGATCCCTATTTATGTGCTTATGGGTGGTATCCCAGGGGCATAAGCCTATCATGGGTCGATCCCAGTTGATATGTACTGGAGGCAGCCTAATGGTCACAGTACAGTACAGTAATGATTACAAAAATGATAAGAACGAAGGTAAAGTGATTGAATAAATATAATGTACAGGTTGTCACAAGTTCTAGTAAGTGTGGTCCACTTCTATTACGATTTATTCACTTGTTTCTAATTTCTATTGAGCTCCTATATCATATGTGATTATCTACAGCTTTACATACTCAGTACATATTTCGTACTGACGTCCCCCACGGGGGACCTGCATTTCATGTTGTAGGCACAGGTGCCTCAACTCATACACTGCATAAGTAGGAGCCAGGATATCCGGCTGCTTTTGGTGAGCTCCAGTTTGCTTCGGGGCTTTCCTTGTCATATCCAGTCACTTTTGGTATTGTATAGAAGTTAGTTATATGGCGGGGTGTGTCCCGACCTTAGTTAAACTCTGTGTATTGTCTAAAGGTTTTGTAGACCTAATGTACAGTCAAGGTGGTGTTTTGTTAATAGACGTGATGGCTCCAACGGCCAAGTATTGTATATACATATATATGTGTTCTCAAGCTTATAAAGGTGATTATTTCCTTTTATATGCGACATGATGCTGTTCGAATTTCAGGTTGTCATAAAGATATGCATGGGAAGTATAAGGTTATGAGCTGGTTCTCCCGGGCCTCCTCGATTACGGGTGCCAGTCCGCCCCAATAGGATTTGAGGCGTGACAGAACCGATTGGTCTATCATGCTTCATTTATGCATAAACTTTATCCTTTAAGGACACAAAATAAGAGCACTTGCAGCTAAATATGAGATACTATCAGTATTTGACTTGAATTATCTTTTGAATGAGGATCTGATGATAATTTCTAACATATTTCATAGCTGCTTATAATCTCCCCCTTATGTTAGGTAAACTATCATACATCCTCCATCTTCTTTGAGGAATCCATCTTTGTGTATCATGGTATATATTCATTAATCGTATACTGCACATCAAAACTATTAGATGAAATAGTTAGTTCATGACCTTGAACCAATTGAGGGGGAAACAATAACCATAATTTATTGGTCTAATTCATACAAGTGTTATTGTATGCAACATATCATATTTCAGACCAACACACGAAGCTTTGTTCTCATTAGTGATGGTTTAACTATTTGTCGAAGGCATTTAATGCCAAACCATCATCATCAAGATAACTTTCTTGATTGCATAATCTGAAAATTATGTTCTTAACTCAATTTTATTGAGCAAGTAACTTTATGAATGTCAAACTGTAGGTTGACAACGAATGTACATGTGATCATCTTATTGATGAATCTTTTCAACATATCACATGATAGGTGAACGGGCCCTTATTCACCTTTTATACTTTTCAGATTTTAAGGATCCAATCCCAAAATTAGTTAGTCCAACCAACTTATCATGTCTTTTCAGATTTTAAGGGATCCAATCCCAAAATTAGTTGGTCCAACCAACTTATCATGAAAACAAGCAACATTAAAAGTAATGAAGATTTTTCTAATTCTTCAATATATGTTCAATACTCGGTATGCACATCTTTGGGATGTCGCAATTGTTCATCTCAATTTATGATCTTTTATTCTAGCAAACTCCAAGTTTATCATGACATGTACCTTTTATTTTAGTAAATTTCAAATTTACTATTACATGAATAAATTTCAAATTTACTACTTTAAAAGTAGATTTTAGAATAACTCTTCTCAGTTATTCATCTTCATTCGGAGATGAGTTGTGATGCCATCACAATCAATTCTCAATTATTCATCCTCATTCAGAGATGAGATGAGTTGTGATACCATCACAATCAATTCTCAGTTACTCATCCTCCTTCGGAGGTGAGTTGTGATACCATCAGAATCAAGTGCACGTCTCAATTATTCATCCTCGTTTGGAGGTGAGTTGTGATTTCTTTACAACCACGAGCACGTTCAAATTTATATACAGTCACATTTACCCCCAGGGTCTAGATCTGTATTTATAATAATCAAAATTCTCATTCCCGAAGAATAGAATATAATTGTGCCTTAAGCATATCAAATTACTATGACTTATAACCTCTTTCATAATATTGCTACTTCAGGAGCAAATCGAAGCATATATCACATATTGCTACCACATTCACTTCAAAAATGGAGCATGTTCAATGGGACATGTCTCATGACTTTTCATAAAAAACATATTATTTTGCCTTAGCCATCATTATATCATCAATATGGTGCATTGAGATTCAAACTCAACGTCTTATCCATTTAAAGGCGTCTTAGGCATAAATCGATGAAACTTCAATCCCAATATCTTATTATTTTACACGAATACCAACATAAATACATTTAATTACTACAAAATTTATGAAATACAACAAATATAAATTCATACCTGTAATGAAGTTACATAACGGGAGAAATTTTTCATCACCAAACAAACATATATATTGTTTTGAAATAAAATAATACTAGATATACACTGTTAATTTAATATTATTCTTAAGATATCAATGTTTGAAGTTTAATAATATTATATCTTTTCAAAGCATCATACATATACCATGTTATCATCCATATCACTGTTATGCCGTTTGGGTATGTATCTTATTTTAACTACTTTTTAGAGTAGTCCATGTGAGTTTAATTTAGATTACAAATACAAATATATAAGCCTTACATATTCATCTGCAAGTATCCATAAGAAAAGTGATCAATATCACCGTTAAGATGAATTTGAAGAATACGTACCTTCGCTCTAAGAAAGTAGAGTCTCGTGCTGATAACGTGTTATGAAACAAGAAAGAATAAAGAAGAAGAGTAGAGAGAGAGTAATTCTTATTTCTTTTCTTAAGGGATTTCTTGATGTGTTATTTACAATGAAGGAAACCTTCTATTTATAGGAAAAATTTACTCCTAGTCTGAGTAAAAGACAGATACTTCAAATCGTGATAGATATCAACTAGATCTTGATAGATCTTATCTACATTCTTGATAGACATTCACTATAATGTAAATACATTTATAACATATTATGCTTTTTATAGTTTATCACAAAAATTATATTTCAGATTCCACTCAATGAAAATTAAACTACAGAACACTGTACTAAATAAAAAAAAGGGTTTTATTTTGTCACTCTCCTTTAAATTGTGACTATACTTTAAATGCATTATAGACACCAATTATGCTTAAAGAAGGAGAAATGGCGCAAATAACACTTCGACTAAAATTATTGACATTAAAATGATCATAGAGTTTTAATTCATTTTTAGTCATTTGTCGATAACTTTATACAATATTTATATAAATTCGATACATATTTACACAAATATATATTCTATACAATAAAGATATAATTTTCTATATACATATTATATATATACGTATTTTATATAACAACGATATAAATTCTATGCACATAATATTAAGAAATGCACTATTCTGTTTCTTTTACGAACTGTATCGGTAATGATATATGAATTGTATCAGTATGCTACATGAACTCCATCTTAATTACTTGAACCAAAATAACTCAAATAAAAAAAGAATCATTTAATATAATAAAATGACCAACTGGCCGCTCTATATTCAATGACCCAAAATAAATTTATTGTTTTGAGATGCACCAGCCTCAGTAATTTCCCCTTTAAAGAACAATCCCTGAAGTGCACTTAACCTTCACAAGATTGCAAGTTTGGAGCATGACATAGGCGTCAAAAGTACCAAACAAAAGAGACAGAAAGGGGCCATTTGCACTTTGTTCTAATTTTGTGTTGGTCTCAGACTCATGTCTCTCGTAACAAAGTACTACTAGTATTTTTTAGTTTATAAGTTTATATTTTTATATCATGATATTTTATAAGTTATATGCATAGGGTTTCACTTTGAGTGGAAGGTGAAGTATTTTAGTTTTTTTGAGTTTCATACATGAACTATTATGTGTGTGAATTTTCTATCTGTACTATCACCAATTAGTTAGCACAACACACCTAAACTATTAACTGTTTGAGTTTCATACCTAAACTCTCAAATAGAAAAAATGAAATATTAATAATTTAGGTGTATTTTGCTAACTAGTATAGAAAGCTCACACTTGATAGTTTAAGTGGAAGTTTGGCCATGAAAAATAATTTTTTGAAGTTGGAGTTGGAGTTGTGTTTGTCCATGAATATAATTGGAGTTGTTTTTTTATGAAAAAAAGTGAAAATAATTTTTTCTTGTTTTCCATTTTTTTCAAATACAACTCCAAGTTGTGCTTGAAATTCTCATGGCCAAACATCAACTTGGAGTTGAATTTGACATAAAGTGAAATTTTTTTCTGGAGAAGTGAAAAAAATTCATGGCCAAACAGTCCCTAAGTATGAAACTAAAAAAAATTAAGCTACTTTAGGTGTGTTTTGAACCATTAACTCTTTCAATTTCTAAAAAACTTATACCTAATAAAACATAAATTCCATTGGTAAAGGAAAAAATTAAAGATAACTCATTTCAAAGATATAAAGTGTAATATTGTGAAAGAGTTGGAGGCCTTGTGAAATTGTCATCTCAACAATAATAATATACCAGTACCACCCATACCAACAAAAGAGAAGACAACCAAAATCCCATCCCATTAGGACAGAGAGAGAGAGAGAGGGGATCCAAATATCTACCACTCACTCAAGATGAGTTCTCGATTGTGAATAGAAAGCCTCCTCCACCCACTCTTCACCACCAACAAATATTATTTATTTTATTTTATAGTTTTTATAATTTTAAAAATATAAATATTTCTCCTTGTTGCCCACCACCAACTTCAAGATTGTTATATATATTCTATGGATAAATAAAGAGGCAGTGTCTTTTTTTTTTCTCTGCCCATATATCAGTTGGTATGAGTCAGCTGTTTTAAGTCCTCAGATTTATCTTTTCAAGAAAATAGAAAAAAGATTCAATCTTTTTGCAAAGGTGGTAAGTCTTGTTCTATCTCTTCATCTACATCTCTTCTCATGTAATTGCCATTCATTCTCTTCTTCATCAAACAAAGATTGTATCTTTTTTCTCGATCTGTCATTGTATGTCCTTATAGATCATTGTATTTTTGATCTAAACTTGTGAATGATGTCCCAATTTTCACACTTTATGTTAATTTTTACATCCAATGGGCTCTTAAAGATAGACTATTAATGCTGTTATAATTCCAGGATAGAGCCTACATTACATGAAGAAAGGAGCACAATTCTAAAGTGGTTGGTTGGTTTAGGGAGTTCAACATTTCGAAGTTGTGCTGTGATTTAGAATGGATAAAGCAGTTACGGATCTATATTAAGGAAGAGTGTTGTTGAGGGTCATTGAATCAGATAGATTAATTCATCTGTTTGTGAAAGTTTATAGGCTCTTTAAGTTCTTGTTTTACTTTAGCCATTACCATTTAGACTATATTGTATGAAACTGTCTTATGAAAAGTTAAATTATCAGTAAATGAAAAAGAAAAAGTTGACACACAAAATTTTGCATTTCTAGAATGTTAACAAGTTGGTTATTGTTTACATGTTCTGGCTTTCTGTTTATTGTCGTCATTAAGAAGAATGGTGTATTTGGTAGTTTCTTAGTCTGATTTGATAGAATTAGATGGTTTCGATTTTGCCTTGTGTTAGAGTTGGTTAGACTCGTACATTGGTTGGGGAATGGACGGATGGTTTGGTTAGATGGACTTGAATAATTCTCCCCTCACGAGCTAGGTTTCGTGTTGAGTTAGGCCTAGGTGTCATATCTTTACATGGTATCAGAGCTAGGTCTATTCCTGCTTGGGCTCTGGGTCCACACTCTAGTTTGGACTGGGTGTTAGAGTGGGTTAGAGTCCTATTGGTTGCGGAATGGACTAGTGGTCTGCTTAAATGTACTTGACAATGCTCTCCTCATGAGCTAATTTTTGGGGGTGAGTTAAGCTCTGATGTAGATCTTTACACCTTGAAAAATGATCAGTCTCATTGTCTGGATTTTGATGATTTGTCTATGAACTGCTCAGATTATTTGGAAAGATGAGGGGAGGATTGTGGCAACTTGGACAATCGATCACCAGACGTCTGGCTCAGGCTGATAAGAAAACTATTGGTCGCAGATGCTTCGCATCAGAGGCTGATCTCAAGAAGACTGTTCTGTATGACTTCCATGTTGTCAATGGGGGCAAAATGGTGCCTTTTGCTGGCTGGAGCATGCCTATCCAGTATAAGGACTCAATTATGGACTCTACAATAAATTGTAGGGAGAATGGTAGCCTCTTTGATGTTTCTCATATGTGTGGCCTAAGCCTCAAGGGGAAAGATACTATCCCTTTCCTGGAACAGCTTGTTATTGCTGATGTTGCTGCGCTCGCTCCTGGAACTGGTACTCTCACAGTCTTCACAAATGAGAAGGGAGGTGCAATTGATGATTCAGTGGTCACCAAGGTGACAAATGATCACATCTACCTTGTTGTAAATGCGGGTTGCAGGGATAAGGATCTTGCACACATTGAGGAGCATATGAAATTTTTCAAGTCAAAAGGTGGAGATGTTTCATGGCACATCCATGATGAGAGATCGCTTTTAGCCCTGCAGGTTAGCTCTCTCTTTCCAACAATTGATACATGCTATTCGCTTTGTATACATATTCTCTTATCAAGAAGTATAATGCTAATCACATGCTCTAATAACTGATCAAGAGATTGAAAATGGGCGCTTTAGTAGACGAGGATATGAGAAAGTGATAATCCAACTTCACAGTGGATACAGAATGTCAAAAAACTGAGATTCAATTCATAGAATTATCAATCTGTAGAAATGTCGGATTTGTCTAGCTTAAGGTAAGCGTGCAAGTTATTACCAAATCATCTTCATCTTCACTCCAATTAGTGAATCATATTTTCTCTCAATGCATCTCTAGTTCTTTCTTCTATGTCTTCGACAAGTTCATAAAATAATCTCTTCCATTTTCTGCTTTTAAGGAAGTATTTTTCATTTCACTTCTTGAAGTTGTTTAATAAACTTTTTGGAGTGCTTTCATTGTAAAATACTGCATTCCTACTCCTTGAGGAAAAAGAATTGCTTCTTCTCTAGTTTGAGGTTGTGGGCTTGTCTGAGAGAACAAAGAAGAGGTGAGTGGAACCGAAGTATTGAGGAGGGAAAATAATGAGTTATAGACCAGGAAAGGGATTATTTAATGTCAATTGATGACTTGATGTCCAACATTGGAAGGCTTAAATGCTTCCATAAGTCTGTTTTACCTTCACTGCTATTTTGTTCCTTTCCAACTTGAATAAATTGTTGCTGCCCACAACATTAAGGCCAGAATTCAGTTAAGCACTTACGCTGTAGGTTGTACTTCTACTTTCTTTCTCTTCAGATACAGCATTAATTGATGGACATCCCTACCCTATTTGCAGAGGAATTGAAGATATCCAGTTGCTCTGTCTCTGCTTGTATTGCAATTCAGTAGAACATTTCAGCATTTGTTCTTTTTGTTTGCTTTTCAAGATTTTAGTGAAATTACTTCACCTGCCTTAGGAAACAAACAGATGCCTTTTTTCATGGTTATAATTTCGAATTTATTTTATTGTTTTGATTGTTACGGAACTTTTGTCTTGACTTTTTTTGTTCAGGGACCCCTTGCTGCTCCAGTTCTTCAATATCTGACAAAGGATAATTTGAGCCAGATGTACTTTGGGGAATTCAGAATTTTGGATATCAATGGGGCACCATGCTTCCTCACAAGGACAGGGTATGTTTCTTATCTTGCTTTCCTCTTCAAAATTGAGTGCCGAGTCTGTGCCCCAAGAAAAAGTAATCCTTTAGTTTGATAAACTTTTTCAAAACTTAAAACTTTTAAAATCAGAATCACTTCCGATAAAGGCCAAGTGCTGGCATTTTGTCAGGTAGTTCCTTAGTTAATTGTTTCATAAGGGTTAACCTCCATTATAGTCGAATACCCCTTTGTTATTGCACACTAATGTGTAAAACAGCTACATCTGTATCCATTAGTCAACTTCTCTATGTTTCTTGTCATTCAACACGCTATTTTCTTATGCAATCATTTCCTGCTTCCTATATATGCTTGGCAAGCACTTGATCCTTGCGCAAGTAATCTTGACTTGAGACAGCCTCTAACATAATCTATATTTTGAGAGGTTTTCAGGTATACTGGTGAAGATGGATTTGAAATTTCAGTACCTTCAGAAAATGCTGTTGACCTTGCAAAAGCTATTCTGGAGAAATCAGAAGGGAAGGTTCGGTTAACAGGTTTAGGAGCTCGTGACAGTCTTCGGCTTGAGGCTGGTTTGTGCTTATACGGTAATGACATGGAGCAGCACATAACACCTGTAGAGGCAGGGCTGACATGGGCCATAGGGAAGAGAAGAAGGGGAGAAGGAGGCTTCCTTGGTGCTGAGGTAATACTAAAGCAAATTGAAGAAGGTCCTAAAATCAGGCGAGTTGGCTTTATCTCTTCAGGGCCACCCCCCAGAAGTCACAGTGAAATTCAAAATTCAAATGGACAAAGTATCGGGGAAATCACCAGTGGTGGTTTCAGCCCTTGTCTTAAGAAGAACATAGCGATGGGATACGTAAAATCAGGTAACCACAAGGCAGGGACCAATGTCAAGATTGTGATTCGAGGGAAGTCTTATGATGGGGCGGTTACCAAGATGCCATTTGTACCTACCAAGTACTATAAGCCATAATAACTGTATGTTGCCTCTTAAAAACTTCTTCATTCCTCTAATTTCTTCCTTGTTCTTGATGTTTTTAGTGAAAGTGAAACCAGAATACTTCAATCTACATGTTGCTGTCTTTTGCTTATGAGTTCCTTCCAATTCAACATGGGCCTCTTTCTTTCTTGCATGATGTGTGTATTTTCCCTTTTGCCTTCCTCTGGCATTACGTTGCATGATCCCAGTAAATGTAGTGTGTACATGAATTGCAAATCAGTTTTGAAAAGGTAACATACATTACTTGTTGATTGAAAATCCTTTCCTTGTTTGGACTGCAACTGTCGGACAGCAGCTAACGTTCAGAAATACACCATCTGATGACTAATAAGTTGCAACTTTTCTTCCCTGACAAATGAAACATTTTATCTGACCATTTGTATTCGCAGTACGTTATCAAACGTATTTGCAATGCCAAATGTAATTGTGATGAGAGACTTTAGGACTGATACTGATGAAGCTGTTTGCATTATATCATGGAAAAGAATCCGCTGAGCTGCAAAGACTATGGCGGTTGACAATATAAAAAAGAAGTAACAGGGCTTTGCTTTCTCGTACGTGCAAACATTTTGGAGCCAAATAAATGAGTATTTTTGCTACTTTAACCAAGTAAATAAAACAATAGAAGTGTTTTCTCTAACCATCTAATCTTTTAGTTAGGGCAGTTCACTATCTAAAACAAAGATTGCATTGTATATAGTGCATACTGCATATGCTTGCCCCATCGGATAACTTTTTACTTTAATTCTTTTGCTTTCATTATCTGGCATTCGAAGTTCACTCGTAGTCTCGTTCCCAAGGGAAAGGTTCTCCAGCAATTATACACCCCGACCCCACAAACAATACTATTTAGCAGTAATTAGTAACGCTAATAATTTAATTATAACTAAATTATATTTGTAGACGTAATATCATTAGTGAAAATTACTACATTTTTAGCAATATTCCTAAATTCTATATAGTGACAATTAACTAAGGTCCGTAAATACTTTGGGCAAATAATATAAATCTCGACAGTTTGAAGCTTAACTAAAGAAAATCTAGACTTTTTTCATAATTATCAAAAATTGTGATTTTAGGTCTGTCCAGATACGTAGTTAGCTTTCAATACATCCAACGAAGATATATTTTTTTTTTCCTTTGTAAAGATACATAATTAGCTTCTGATATATTCTTTCCAATGTTAGATATGTCGAGATACGTAATACCCATTTTTTTCTTAGTAAAGATACATAATTAGCTCTCTCTCTATATTTTTTATTTTGGATCTATCAATTTACGCAATTACCTTTCGATATAACCAACCAAAAAAAAAATATAATTAATTGAGATTTTTATAATTATTTTATAAGGATGAGGATGTGTGTAAATATGGTAAGTTAAAAGTGTATACCACTCCTGTGTTAAAAATGCATGTGGGCCTGGACCTCTAACAATTGGCTGAACATAAAACCGGCCCATATGGAAAAAGACGGTAACTTTGCTGCGTAAACTGGCTTTTTGAAAACGCAAAAACTCGCCGCGCAGTCGTATACTGTAACATCTTCATCTCCGCAATAATGAAGGACAACAAAATGGATTCAGTAAGATCGGTAGTATTCAAAGAATCAGAAAATCTAGAAGGTTCTTCCATTATAATCGAGGGATACGACTTCAATAATGGCGTTAATTATCCTCAGCTTTTCAAGTCCATGCTTTCCACTGGTTTCCAAGCTTCTAATCTTGGTGACGCTATTCAAATTGTTAATCAAATGGTATCAATTTCATTTCTTTCTTTCTTTAAATTATGCTATAAAAGTTTGCTGCTTTATGCTAAGTATCATATTTCAGTATGTGGGTTTTATTCCTTTTTTCGTTTTTCAGTTAATTTAGATTCGATTCTAGTGAATTCGTTCACCGAATAGTATGAATTACTTAACAAAAAGTCAATTGCCTTTCAGAGATTTTTGTATTTAAGTATCTGGGTTTTAGTTAATTTTTTCTTGGTTGGTGTTGAAAAATATGGATTTACTTGGTTTTGATCCTGAGCTAATTTGGTGGTTGAACAATTTAGTGGAAACCAGCTCATTATGATTGTTAAAATGTTTTCTTTTTCACTATGGATTTTTTTTGTTCAATGTTTTATAAATAATTTTAGCTATTCTCTCCTTTCCATTTTATGTGACTGGTATTTGTCCGGAAAGATAGTTTAAGATGTTATAGTTTAAGATGTTAATTTGACGTATTTATTCTATTAGTCAAAGTGGAAAAATATATTTCTTGGAAAGTTAGTTTGGTAGAGAAGACATTACATCAAAGTTTAAAATTTGAATTTGAATACCTTAATTAATTTGGATTTGAAAAATTATGTAAGTTGTATGAAAATGAAATGATAAACTTTTTTGGAATGTCATAAAATAAAAAGAGTATCATATAATTTGGAATAGAGAAAATATTTGGAAGTTTAGAATTTTTATGTAGTGAAATATGTTAGTAGAAGTTTAGAAAGTTTCGTTTCTATTGTTTTGTTTTCTTGTGAATATAGTTTGTATCGGTTTGCTGTAGCTTGTTGGTGGATATCTGTGTGTTGTTGTACCTACTAGGCCGGATCGGTTATTTTTGTGATTGAATACTGTTTCTTTACTGCTTTCTTCCTTTTCCTTTTCTGCTTTCCTATTGGTGCTTTGTTTTTGGTGTCTACTTGTCTATCGGCTTGGGGCTTTGTTTTGGCTTGGTTTTGGCCTTAAGTGGTAGCTGTAGGGGTTGATGGTGGAATAGGGTCATGTCCGAGGGGATTGGGGTTGGGGCCGGCTTTGCGTGGGGGTGAAGAGACGCGGTCAGGGGTAAGTGTGGGGTCTAGGTCGGGTGTTAGGGCTGGGGCAGTGAGTGGTGGTAGAGATAGGCGAGAGGCGAGAGTAGATAGGTTGAGGGTATGGTCTTGGAATATAGGGACCCTTCAGGATAAGTCCATAGAGCTGGTGAAGATTCTTAAGAGGAGGAAGATTAATATTGCATGTGTTCAGGAGACTAAATGGGTAGGGTCTAAAGCTAGGGATGTGGATGGGTATAAGCTGTGGTACTCAGGGAGTGACAGGCATCGGAATGGTGTGGGGGTCTTAGTGGATGAGGAGCTTAGAGTGCAGGTGGTGGAGGTAAAGAGGGTCTGTGATAGGTTGATGATGATCAAGTTGGTCATTGGGGGGTTTATGCTGCATGTGTGTAGCGTTTATGCTCCGCAGGTTGGCTTGGGAGAGGAGGTGAAAGTGGGGTTTTGGGAGGCTTTGGATGAGGTGATGAGAGGCGTGCCTAGTTCGAAGAGGATTGTCATAGCGGGGGACTTCAATGGGCACATTGGGGTTGTGCCGGGAGGTTATGACGATGTGCATGGAGGTTTTGGTTTTGGTGATAGGAATGAGGAGGGAGCAGCTTTGTTGGATTTTGCGAGGGCTTTTGGGTTGGTGGTGGTGAATTCGAACTTTCCGAAGAAGGAGGATCACCTAATTACCTCTCGAAGTGCGATAGCCAAGACTCAGATTGACTTTATGCTGCTAAGGAGGGGGATATGGTTTTATGTAAGGACTGTAAAGTCATTCTGAGTGAGCATCTTTCGACTCACCACAGACTCCTGGTGATGGACTTGTTTATGAAGAGGAGCAAGAAGAGAAGGGTCGGCCTAGAATTAGGTGGGGTGGCTTGACGCCAGATAGTGCGCTGAAGATAGAAGAGAAAGTGGAGGTTTTGGGGGTGTGGGATTGTAGGGGAGACGTGGATGCCATGTGGGATAAGGCTATCAGTTGCATCACGGAGACTGCTAGAGAAGTGTTGGTGTTTCGAGGGGTTGGGCAGGACGACATAAGGGGGACTGGTGGTGGAATGAAGATGTTAAGAAGAAAGTGGAGATTAAGAAGGGGGCGTATGTTAAGCTGATTGAGAGTAAAGAAGCAGAGGAGAAGAGGATGAATTGGGAGGTCTACAAATTAGCAAAGAAGGAGGCTAAGCTTGCAGTTACGGCAGCAAAGTCAGCAGCGTTTGAGAGCTTGTATGCGGGGTTAAAGGAGAAAGGCGGGGAAAAGAGGTTGTATAGGCTTGCTAAGGCTAGGGAGCGGAAAAGTCGGGACCTCGACCAAGTGAAGTGCATTAAGGGGGAGGATGATAGAGTTTTGGTGGAGGATGCCCATATTAAGAAGAGATGGCAGGATTATTTCCATAGGCTTTTGAACGAGGAAGGGGACAGAGGCATTGAGTTAGGTGAGCTGGAACACTCGGAGGAGAGACGTGATTTCAGTTATTGTAGACGTTTTAAAGTTGAGGAGATCAGGGAAGCTAGTTGTACGATGCAGAGGTGAAGTCGACGGGGCCTGATGAGATTCCGGTGGATTTTTGAAAGTTTTCTGGTAGGGCAGGGTTAAGGTGGTTAACTGATTTGTTTAACGGCATTTTCAAGACGGCGAGGATGCCTGAAGCCTGGAGGTGGAGTACGATGATTCCTTTATACAAAAACAAGGGGGACATTCAGAGTTGCACCAACTATAGGGGTATCAAACTGCTGAGTCATACTATGAAGATTTAGGAGAGGGTGGTGGAGCGGAGATTAAGGAAGATCGTGTCTATTTCAGAGAATTAATTTGGTTTTATGCCCAGTCGCTCAACAACAGAGGCAATACACCTGGTGAAGAGATTGGTGGAACAGTATAGGGAAAGAAAGAGGGATTTGCACATGGTGTTCATCGACTTGGAGAAGGCTTATGACAAAGTCCCTAGGGAGGTTTTTTGGAGATGCTTAGAGGCAAGAGGGGTCTCGGTGGTGTACATCAGAGCTATTAAAGACATGTATGATGGAGGAAAAACTCGGGTGAGAACGGCGGGAGGGGACTCAGAACATTTTCTAGTCGAGACAGGGTTGCATCAGGGTTCGACTCTTAGCCCGTTCCTGTTTGCGTTGCTGATGGATGTGTTAACGCGACGTATTCAAGGGGAGGTGCCATGGCGTATGTTGTTTGCGGACGATGTAGTGTTGATTGACGAGACGCGAGGGGGTGTGAATGAAAAATTGAAGGTTTGGAGGCAAACCCTGGAGTCCAAGGGGTTCAGGTTGAGTAGGTTCAAGACGGAGTATATGGAATGCAAGTTTAGCGACTTGAGGCAGGAGGATGATGTGGTGGTGAGGCTGAATTCCCAGTATGTTTGTAAGAGAGATAGTTTTAAGTATCTTGAGTCTATGATTCAAGGAAATGACGAGATTGATGAGGATATCTCTAACCGTATTGGAGCAGGTTAGATGAAGTGAAGGCTCGCCTCGGGTGTGTTGTGTGATAAGAACGTGTCACTTAAGCTTAAAGGCAAATTCTATAAAGTGGCAGTCCGTCCAGCTATGTTGTATGGAGCAGAGTGTTGGCCAGTCAAGAACTCCCACATTAAAAAATTGAAGGTGGCGGAAATGAGAATGTTGTGTTGGATGTGTGGACTTACTAGAGGGGATAGAGTTCGGAATGAGATAGTCCGGGAGAAGGTCAGAGTGGCTTCGGTGGAGGACAAGTTGCGGGAAAGAGGGCTGAGATGGTTTGGGCATGTGATGAGGAGGGGCACGGATGCCCCAGTTTGTAGGTGTGAGAGGCTAGCGTTGGATGGCTTTCGGAGGAGGAGAGGTATGCTGAAGAAGTACTGGAGGGAAGTGATTAGACATGATATGGAGCAGCTACAGCTTACTGAGGACATGACCCTAGATAGGAAGGTGTGGAGGTCGCGGATAAGGGTAAAAGGCTAGGTCGTGTGCGTGGGTTGTAGCTAGTAGTAGAAGAGCTCATGTTAGCTGGGTTAGTAATCCCAGGATTGCGTCCATAGGTGGGGGTCGTACTTTTCGGATGCCATATTTCTTATCTCTTATTTCATATTGCACTTATTTATCTTATTTCTTATTGCTCTAATTTCTATTTTATTTTTAGTATGTCTTATTCCTTTTATATTATGCCACCCACCATGCTTAATGGTGCATTACGCTCTTGCTTACTATTCTCTATCTTGAGCCGGGGGTCTATCGGAAACAGCCTCTCTACTTCTTTGGAGGTAGCGGTATGGACTGCGTACATTCTACCCTCCCCAGACCCCACTTTGTGGGAATACACTGGGTTTGTTGTTGTAGGAAGAGTGTCAACTGATTGGAATTGGGTGAGTATAAATATTATAATCTGTTGTCCTTTTACGTATACTGTAAGTGTAATCTGAATTTAAATCAGGATATCTGTTCGCCCTTGTATGCCAAACTTCGCCATTTTTTTTTGCGGCTGAGGAGTGCTTCTTTAAAATAAAAGTTTTGATATTTTATTAGCAGATTGCTGTCATCTTTCAAACTCTTGATGTTTCTGAACTAGTTTTGAAGTCCTTGAAATTGATTCCCAATGTTTAAAACTTGTGTATCTGATTGGGGTTTGAAGCTAGATTGGAGGCTTTCACATGAGGTTCCTACTGAGGATTGCAGTGAAGAAGAAAGTGATGCTGCATACAGAGAGTCTGTTACGTGCAAAGTCTTTTTGGGGTTCACATCAAACCTTGTTTCTTCTGGTGTCAGAGATACCATCCGTTACCTTGTTCAGCACCGTATGGTGAGTGGCATACAAGGAACACTTCCAGTTGTTTCTGTTCTATTAACTTTTGTCTGTACTGTGTGATGAAGCCGTATCATCAAATCTGAACCTTTCGGGCTACTTCCATGAGAGTGAATCTTTATGTATAGTATTTACTTTTCTTATGTCCAGACCGTCTAAAGTTAATACTTGCCACAACTAATACTATCACAGATTCACATCCTCTCAATCAACCTCCATGCTCTTTAGATTAATTATTATGTGATTAGATTAATTATTAGGTGAAGCATTAAGTTACTGCTTAGCTTGGTTTGTATTGTTTGGTGATTAAGGGGTGACATTTTTTTGGTAAGGGATTAAGGGGTTTTGACATTATTTACCATGTTCCTCTCTTTACTTAGCTCTCTTTTTTTATTGATTATAAGAAGCTAGAATATCCTCATCCTCCTCTCTCTGCTGCACAAGTGCTAAAATTTCTGGTAGACAAGTGTTATTTTGGGTTTAGGTTTTAGCTGTCATGGTTAGTATCGCTCAAATGAAATTGTGGTTATCATATATGCAAGAATTTGTGTTATTTATGGTGTGTTGAACCAAGAAAATTGTCTCCTTTGGCTGCAGGTTGATGTTGTGGTTACCACAGCTGGTGGTATTGAGGAGGATCTCATAAAATGTCTAGCACCAACCTACAAAGGGGACTTTTCCTTACCTGGAGCTGCTCTACGCTCGAAAGGATTGAACCGCATTGGTAACTTATTGGTTCCTAACGATAACTACTGCAAATTTGAGAATTGGATCATCCCAATTTTTGACCAAATGTACGAGGAGCAGATTAAAGAGGTATTTACTGTTGTCAGGTCTAGCGTAGATCTTTGCGACTTGTTTAATATTGGCTGAACCTTATAACCTGTATTTTGAGCTTTCTTTCAAAGTCAAATGGATTTTTTGGCTTTGGCTATTGCTTTGTGTATTTTTTTGGAATATGATGTACTTATCTTTTCAGGTTGATGCTTAGCTTACTATTGTTTGTTTTGTCAGCCATCGTAGCTTTGGCTTGTGATGATTTGATATCTGACCTTTTAGCATTGTTCTGTACCACAGAAGGTTCTATGGACACCGTCTAAAGTCATTGCTCGCCTGGGTAAAGAAATTAATGATGAGACCTCATACTTGTATTGGGCTTATAAGGTACATCTCTAACTATTTTGCTTTCATTACATGCTTGATGAAATTATATTAGTGAAGTCAGAACTCCAAATGATATGGTCCCACATATATAGTAAGAGGTATTACCTGAGAGAAAATGTACTCACGTGCATCTTGGTACCAAATTCATTGTTATGGAGATAACAAGTGAAATCGAGAGAAATCGGAAGGGTAAAAGGAGAAGAAACCTCTCAGATATATTGATAGTAAAAAACTAGAAGATATACTATGTGAAGTTCAGCTAACTATCCAATGAGTCAGAGGAAGAGAAAAAATAACAGTGTTTATGAGATAGAAGTACATGGTAATTGATGAGGATGATATTCTGAATGTGCTAGAGATGCAGAGATACCAAAAGAGTGGGTTTTGGGGGGAGGGGGGTAGAGATGAACAAAAAAGTTTTTGCCCCTCGATGTCTAAAGAATTCTGTTCTCCTTTTGTTTTTCTTGCCCTTTTTTGTATTCTAGATGTCAAAAAATCCATGGAACTGTTTCTCGAGAATTCACGAAAGTAAAAGAAATACAATATTGTATAGGAGCAAAAATATATTATAAACATAAGATGAAATAACTTACTTTCAAAATTCTTGCAATTTTTTGCAAAACATAATTTGGCGGAAATAATCTTTGGTGCCGAAAAATCTGTAACAGTTTTCTCTTCTTGACATCTTTTCCTCTAGCCAAATGCACAAAAGTTTAGGCAAATTAACTTCCATCATTCTTATCTAGTTTTTCTAGCAACCAAATAGCACCTTTCATTAATTTTCTCTTTCATGGGGCAATATTAGGGACTGGTTGGGAGATATCTTCCAATTACTTGGCTCTTATTATCTAGAAAAAATCGACTTTTATCCAGGATTTATTTTTCATTTGCTAGTATTTTGATCTATGCAACAGGGGATATTAGAGGTCTTTTTCCAAAGGGGTATGGTTTGAAACAATGCCTTGTGCAATCTGGTATAAATCTAGTTTTAGAAATACCTGTTTTGTCTCTCGATGTTCGAACTGAAATATTAGCACAAGCGGAAAACTGCCTGCTGAAATTTTTGACTTAATTTTCAGTAGATACCCCTTAACTTTTTTTCTTATCGAGAAATTGGAAAAGGGCTTAATTTACCCTTCAAGTATTGAAAATTTTACAAATATACCTTCCTTCCACCTTTGGGCTCTAAAATACCCTTCCATCCACCCATATGGCCCTATTTTGCCCTTCCCCTTAACAGATAAATGATTAGGATTTTAACTTAACAGATGACAACTTCTTATTGGTTGAAATTTTTATTAATAAAAAATCCATTAATCTACCCACTTAAGCCAGATCTACTAAACTTTTTTTGGATGATCAGAAGTTCATGCATGTCAATTTATCTAATTCTTACTTGGGGGAATTTTTTGAAAGGTCATATTTCTTCTATTCAGAAGAGGGGGTGGATGGTGCTTATTTCAGTCCAGAAAATAAAAGGAAAACGTTCAATTTTTTAATTAGTGAATTTAATGCTATTCTGGTGTTTATCATTCTCAGAACCAGATTCCTGTCTTCTGTCCTGGCTTAACTGATGGATCACTAGGTGACATGCTATACTTCCATTCTTTCAAAAAGGGAGATCCAGATAATCCAGATCTTAATCCTGGTCTAATCATTGACATTGTGGGAGGTACAAGTATCTAATCAAGTTACTTTTACTTGATCCAAAAAAAAGTATCTAATCAAGTGATTCTTTTCTCTCATCAAGTATTTGTTGACAAACAAATTGACCAAATTAAGTCCTATAACCAGATATCAGGGCAATGAATGGTGAAGCTGTTCATGCTGGCTCAAGAAAGACAGGAATGATTATACTGGGTGGAGGGCTTCCTAAGCATCATGTTTGCAATGCCAATATGATGCGCAATGGTGCAGATTTTGCGGTCTACATCAACACGGCACAAGAGTTTGATGGTAGTGATTCTGGTGCTCATCCTGATGAAGCTGTATCATGGGGAAAAATACGTGGTGGTGCCAAGACCGTGAAGGTTACAATCTTACTTTGAACATCTGCTTCTGGTGCTGTTTTTTGGATCTGTTGTCTTGAGATTAAGTTTAGGGGGAAAAGGTGTCTCTGATGTGTTGAATTCCCTATGAAGTGCTATGAACTGAATGGTGGTAAAGCTCAATTTTTCAAAAAATTTCAGCAGGGTAACATTTCAAATTTTAGCTTGAGGATAGAAGTTCCAAGGTGACAAACATTAGGAGAGATACTGCACCTTGCTCATCCTCACGAATCAGTTTTTATCTATCTGTTACATTTTCTATGTTTTCTGGGGCTGGGATTAAAATTAGAGCTACAAAAATCATTTGAGGAACAAGTTTCTATTACTGCCCTCACCAGTCCTATTATTAATTTGTCATCAACTTCAAATGATGCTTGATTCTGATGTCTTTTACTATGCAGGTACACTGTGATGCAACAATTGCATTTCCCATATTAGTAGCTGAGACATTTGCAGCTAAGAGAAAGGAATTCTCCCAGATAAGGTGCCAAGTTTGAAAATTGAGGAAGCAATACTTTCATCACATATATAACTTTTGAAGCGAACATGTTATCGTGCAGCACCATGTATTCTGCAAACTGACTAGAGAGAGTTGGTATGTTCATGTACGCTGAATTAGAGATCCTGTATGGTTCAAATAAATTATTTTTGCCCCCTTCCCTCCATGTTATTTGGGGGGGAGCCATATTTAGTTCTCTCCATGGTTTTAAGTGGAGAGATCAGATGTGCATAGGTTTTGAATCATGTTGTATCAAAGATTGAGTTTAGACATTGGTGATAACTGGTAAGTCCTTTTACCAAATAGATGATCCTTGTAATATGAGATTTAAAGAGATATTGATTACTGACACAGATTTCTTTTTACTCTGTATGATTTCTTCAGTATCTTCTTGTTGAGCAATCTCTTAGGGGTCGTTTGGTAGAGTGTATTGGAAAAACTAATGCATGCATTAGTTAATGAGCATTACTAATAAATTGTTTGGTGCCATATTTTTACTATGCATAAATAATACTTGTAATAGTTATACACTGTATTGTGTATTGAGGTGTGTATTAGTTAGTAATACGCACTATTTTTCATGTATTAATAATGCAAGACTTTCAAAACATGTATTAGTTTATTAAAGGGTCAAAATCATTTTTCCTCCCCAACTTTGTCATAAAAATCAAACTCCTCGTAAACTTTGAACAATAATCATACTTTTCCTTTATCCTAATTGACTTTTTAAAATTTTTATTTTACCCTTTATCATCAATTTTTTTATTCTTTTTTTTTTTTTAACTTCTTTAAAATCATCTTATTTTCATTTTAAAAACAATTCATATAACAAATTTTTCATAAAAACATAAACATTATTCATATAACAAAATTTTTATAAAAACATAAACATTATCTTCTAGAAAAAAAAGTAACAAATATATAAGCTAATGATGATCTTTATGAAGTAGATTAGCATAATAAGAAAACTAGTTTTATTAATAATAATCCAAACTATAATATTTATTTGAACAAGTGAAAATAATAAGTACTACTAATTTTATAAACATATTTCAATACAGAAAATACAAATAATAAATAAAAAAGATAAGCCTTTAGTACTATCCCGAACTATGGTCAAAGTTGTTACGACACACTCCAACTTCACAGGGGCCCTATTATCCCCTGAACTCAAATTTAGCATATTTTTATCATTTTTTGTGCTAATGTGACACCTTTATTACATAAAATAGAGCCCATATCAAAGGCGTCACGCCATCTAAAACGATTGACAAAAGGTATCACGTTAGCTAAAAAGATTGAAAAAAATACGCTAAAATTTAGTTTAAGGGGTAATAGGATCTCCGTGAAGTTGACGTGTGTCATCATAGCAAATTTGGTCATAGTTCGGGGATACTAGATGTTTTTCTCAAATAAAAATAAGGTCAAATTTTAAAAATTACGTTTATTTATATAAATTATAAAATATGTGATACTCTATTAATGGCAATCACAGTTTAATAACTGATATAGACAATAGATAATATCGTTTTTTATTACTTGGTACTCATGCTAAAAATAAATGTTTAGTTTATCTACTCAATTTGTGAAATCAAGAGAATTGTATTATGCTTTTTTTTCTACCTAAAAGTGTTAAATAACTATATAAAGTAATAGTATAGACAAATTTAAAGTTTCAAATTATCATTAATTAGGTTAATTTAGTAAAATATACCTCTAAGTAATTTTTTTTTAAGGATTGTGTTATATTAGCTATAAAGTTAAGTAATACGAAACAAATTTAGTAAGAGAGTGATAAAATACGAAAATATATGCACATGCATGTACATACATATGTATATATACACACTTAGGGGTGAGTTATTTGGAAACAAGTTATTCCGGGATTAGTTATTACAAAATAAGTTGTACGAACATGTATGTGTGATAACTTATCTCATCACTGTGGTATAAATGGTGTGACAAATAATTTTGAGACTACCTAATACATCTAATTAAATGCAGGATAAATAATCATGAATTTTATTTCTGAATTATTATAATTATACCTCACACCAAACGACTCTTTAATACATATAATACTAAAATAACAATCTTAAAAATAATATTAAATTTTGTGATAAATTTATAAAACGTATTAATTTGCGTATAAAGTTAATAAATTTAAATAAAATTCTATAAATATTCATGTTAAAAAAATATTTATTACATATAATATAAAAAGATATTACATAAATATAGAATTAAAATTATAAAGACAAAATGAACATTACATGGGATAAAAGGAGAGTATGATTATTATTCAATGTTGAGGGGGAAATTTGATTTTTTAATTAAAGTTGGGGGTGAAAATGATTTTCACCCGTTTATTAAATGACATTATTACCCCTTATCATACTGGATCTGTTGGCTTCCTGTCTAGTCTTCATTGGACTAATGTCGGATTGACAAGGGCTCTGTAACACCCCGTATTCAAGTACATATATTGGCGTATTCAAGTACGTGTATTGGTATTATTTATATGGAATTAATTTTTTTATTTTATTTATACCGGAATTTGCCCGTCGATGGTTCCATGCGAAGGTTATTGAATAAGCTTTCCAACGATATAAAGATTTCCAAAAACGGATAGATTTCGAATATAATCGAGCACGTTCGAAACTATAAAATGGTGGCCGGGATATTGGGAATAGTAAATGTGCAGGAAAATTTCCTGCACACAAACTACTGAGGCCAGCCAATTTTTTGGGTCAACTTTGAACTATCATAACTCCCTTAATATAATGAACTGGGAGAGCTGCGACCTATGAAAAGAAAGATCTTTGAGTCTTCTTTCCAATGCAATTGGTTTCATCCAAATCCAACATCTGAGTAAGGAGCTATACTCGTTTTACTTCAGCCTCTCAAAATAGATTTTTAGGGTCAACTTCAAACGATCATAACTCCTTGTACAGGATGAACTGGGTGGCCTACTTTATATGAAATGAAATCCCTTTGAATTATATTTTCAATGATACCAATTTCACCCAAATCCGATATCGGAGCAAAGAGTTATGATTGATCTACTCTAACTTATCAAAACAGTCCACCAAAGGACAAATTTGACATTATTTAAATTTTAAAGGCACTTTGGTCATTCCCTATGATATTATGGACGGGAATATGTGTACATATACATGTATATGAGTTCAAAAACTCATTTTCATCATCAATCATTGAGAAAGAACAAACCCTAGCCAAATTTGACCTTTAAATTACTTTTGATTCAACCGTAGAAATTCCAAAGTAATCCGATAACTGCGTTTGTCATCTCCAGAGCTTCGAACGGCACCTATTATTTGTGCAAACAGGATTGCATAATCAAGAGGTGAATTCTAAGGTATGAATATTGTTTGCCTTTGTTCTCTTCCATATGTATATGTGTGATAGAGGATTATATGTAGTGGTTGTTATTGAAATGTGATGAAAATAGGGTTATGGACTATTTTGCATGGTTTGGTTGTATTGAATTGTGGAGGGTGGATATGGTAATTGAGTTATGGAAGGTGGATATGGTGATATACTATTGAATTGATGATTATTTATGTCTATGACTCAATTTGATTTAATGGATTGGTTGGAAGGATAAATAAATCCAAACTTGATATTGGAGGATGTTGTATGAATATGCATGGCATGTGAATGTAATTGGAGTATAAGAGGGTTAAAGTGATACCCTTTATGGTGTAATTAAGTCTTACTACTTAACCACTAGTTTGGTGAATTCAAATAATTGAATTGTGACGTTTGGTCGCTAATACTAGATTGCTATATATGTTCATTGTAGATAAGTAATCCAAAAAGACGAGAAGTCTATTTGGGACTAGTATTGAAGGTTGACAGTCAGGTATGTAAAGCATACTCTATACCATATCTTTGGCATGAAAGTGAACAATTGTTCTATTAAGAAAGTTTCCAAAGTTATTCAATAACATGTGATCCATAATGGTTTTGTATGATGTCCTACGTTACTAATGAACTTGTTTCCACCCTACAAGATATCAAGACATTCCAATACTTACTTGTTTTCCAAATCTTACATGTTTATTGCACTAATGAATGTCAGAAGGTATCCGGTTACTCAAACAAGATCCATGTGCTATTAATGACTCCAAAACGTTTCATTGATATACCAATAAGTTCCTACTTCATTGTTATGACATTGATGACTCTAAAACACTTCATTGATGTGCCAATGAGTTCTTACTTCATTATTATTGCATTGATGGTCTATTTATATGTCTCTTATTGATGTATCATTGTTTCAAAGTATCAAAAATGCGGTGGCGACCGAAATAACAATCTCAAAGGTTAATTGAACTAAGTGATGGAAGTTCTCTTTTATCAGGTGGTATCCCAGGGGCATAAGCCTATCATGGGTCGATCCCTATTTATGTGCTTATGGGTGGTATCCCAGGGGCATAAGCCTATCATGGGTCGATCCCAGTTGATATGTACTGGAGGCAGCCTAATGATCACAGTACAGTACAGTAACGGTTACAAAGATGATAAGAACGAAGGTAAAGTGATTGAATAAATGCAATGTACAGGTTCTCACAAGTTCTAGTAAGTGTGATCCACTCCTATTACGATTTATTCACTTGTTTCTGATTTCTATTGAGCTCCTATATCATATGTGATTATCTACAGCTTTACATACTCAGTACATATTTCATACTGAATTCCCCCCACGGGGGACCTGCATTTCATGCTGCAGGCACAGATACCTCAGCTCATACACCATACAAGTAGGAGCCAGGATATCCAGCTGTTTTTGATGAGCTCTAGTTTGCTTCGGGGCTTTCCGTGTCATATCCAGTCATTTTTGGTATTGTATAAAAGTTAGTTATATGGCGGGGTGTGTCCCGACCTTAGTTAAACTCTGTGTATTGTCTAGAGGCTTTATAGACCTAATGTACAGTCAAGGTGGTGTTTTGTTAATAGACGTGATGGCTCCAACGATCAAGTATTATATATACATATATATATGTGTGCTCGAGCTTATACAGGTGATTATTTCCTTTTATATGCGACATGATGCTGTCCGAATTTCGGGTTGTCATAGAGGTATGCATGGGAAGTATGAGGTTATGAGCTGGTTCTCCCGGGCCTCCTCGATTACCGGTGCCAGTCCGCCCCAATAGGATTTGAGGCGTGACAGGCTCGGTACGGATCAACTTGTTACTCAGCTTCTTCACCGTTTGGATCATTTTGTTTTGTCTAAGACTTTTGTTCTTCCTAAGCATTGTCTCTGGATATTGGGCAACGAGCAAACGTTACTGAATAGCAAATCCATCTGGGAAGCACTAGTTCTTGATGCCAAGGATCGTCAATGCTTCGTTCGTGCAGATGAAGATAAGGACATGAGGAAAACAATTTTTGAAGTCAAGAAGGAACTCGATCAACAGAGAAGAAGGAAATATAGCTAGCTGTTGTAGTTCCATCTATTCCTGGAAAACAGACTGTACAAGGAAGGGTTTAAGAAAAGGGTAATTTGGTAAAGAAATATTTTTTTATAAAAATTATATAAATATATATTATCTTTAATACATCAAACCAAATAATGTGTAAAAAA
Organism: Capsicum annuum; assembly: GCF_002878395.1. Classification (NCBI taxonomy): domain Eukaryota; kingdom Viridiplantae; phylum Streptophyta; class Magnoliopsida; order Solanales; family Solanaceae; genus Capsicum; species Capsicum annuum. The sequence goes on along the minus strand of NC_061112.1, from coordinate 134,533,550 downwards.
TAATGGATGTGTAACTAATACCAACGGTAATAATACAAGTATTACTAATACATCATATTTAACATTATTCTTATACACTCTATCAAACGACCTCTTAATGATATCTCTAATGAGTATAAACTTATCTATGTTGAGTCTTTACATCAAATCAATAAATTAATTACATGTCATGCATTTATTCATATAGTGTAAATAGCGCGTGCGGGTTTAAGTATTTACTTATACCAGAAAAATAAAATTATGGAGATTTTAATCAATTTGGTGGGGTTTCTTCAGAAGGTACTGGTTGGTTTTGGGAAGTGTGGGGTTATCAAAGTGGCCCCTCAAATACCGATAACTTTAGGCTGGCAAATTAATATTGAAAATTGTACTAGTGCAAACAATTTCATAGTCACTCTCTTTCTCAAATGGGTCTGAATTTCTAATTGAACATAAAATTATTCTGTGTTAAATATGACTTTCAATCCTACATGGTAAAACACGTGTTCAACATGCAAAACTGAGCACGTCCAGCTTAAAATCTAAGGGCATAATACATAAATATGATCTTAAACTTTAACAGTGCACAAATATGACCTTTAACTATTCAAAACTGCACAAATATGACTTTTAAATGACTCTTCACTATTATTTTTTCATTATTTTTGGCTCAAAGATGAAAATGACATCTAATTTTTTTTGTCATTGCATAAAAGAAGCAATATTGAAGATTTATTAATTAGGCGGGTCAGCCTCATACGAAAAAATCTAGCGGGTATGTATATATATTATAAAGCAAAGGACGAATTTAAGTTATATAATATATCTAAATATTATTTATTTAAATATTAAATTAAAGATGAAACTATACTAATAATTAAAAAAATTATAGTTTTAATAAAACGTTATTAAATTAATGTTATTAAGGATAGTATTAGTAGTATATTAAATTAACGCTATCAAATTAACGTAATTAAAAGATGTCATTAAATTAAGGTTATTAAATTAACGAGGGACGAACCTACGTGGTTGCCATGGGGTTCACCCGAACCCCCTCGGTAAAAAAATTATGTTGTATATATATAAGATAGAAAATATATATTTATGTACGTATATTAATGTTGAACCACATGAAACAAGACATTTAGATAGTCCAGTGGTGTTATTTGCTCTTCTTAGGCTCTTCCTTCAGCCTACTGTGCAGGTTCGATCCCTGCTAGTGGCTGTTTTTTAATAATAAAAATGACGTCTTTTTAACACAAAAAGCAGTGCACAAATATGACCTTTAATTATTCAAAACTGCACAAATACGACTCTCTCCAAGTCACCATGTGATTGAATTACCTTGTCAGCCCTTTCAACAACGTGACACTAAGTGATTGAATTATCTTTCCATGTAGGCATGAGTGAGACTCACGCATGAAATTGCAAAATCGAAGATCATATTTATTTAGGTTTTAAATAGTTAAAGGTCTAAAGTTGAAGGTTAAAATTATAATTTCGCATTAAGTTTAAGATTATTTTTATGCATTAACTCTTTAAAAAATCACCCACAAAAATATTGCACACCCATAATTTACAGGTGTAACGACATAGAAAGGTCAACATAAAAAAAATCAGCAGCCACTAAGAAGCAATTGAGAATTTTGGTAAGAAAATAAAAGGAATTCAGATGAAGAAAATCTTGAACCATTCATGAAATTATTGTGGCCCCAGCAAATTCTCCAATGGATTCTTCTCATGTATCTTAACAAAATCCAAGCATCTCTTTTGTTTGTGCATACGTATATAGGTGTCTGTCTGCATATACGTGGCTGGCTATCTTCTTGATCTTTCTTTCTATTTCAGTTGTTGTTAAACTGAATTCTCATCTTCCTAGTTATAGTTCTCTCTAAACAGCTGATAAGGTTAGTTTATAAGCTCTTTTAGTAGTGTGAAAGGTTTGTTTTTTTGACACCCCTTTCTCCTTATTATTACTATAAATCTATAACCACTAAAATTATCTCCTGATTTTCACTTTAGTTACAATAGAATCTGTGTATGTTAATTCATTGGACCTGAAAAGGGGGATGAATACTGAAGTTGAATGGATGGGGAGAACTGGATCGAAGTTTAGTGATTGATTGAATGTTGGTTTTGAAAACATAGCTCTCGCAAACTCTTGTCTTTTTAATTTGTCTCGGTCATAATCTTATTGCTATTACCTTATAAGTTTGTGCATAACTGCTGTGTCGCTCTTGGACTTGATAATCTTTCAGCACGAATTATTTTCCTGTATTAGAATGAAATGCATCCGAACAGAGGTGAACTTTTATATGGAATTTGAATTGCCGATGCCAACTTACTTTAAGATTAAGGTGTAGTTGTTTTAGTAGTTCATGCTGGTACCTTTCTGTTGTTGTGTGTTGAGTTGTAGATGGTGCTTGCTAGTAGATAAAATTTGTTGGATTATCCATTAAGGGTGAAAGCAGATAATAGATGTGATCATTGTGTGAATGAACTAGTTCACAGTTTCAATTTGCGTAGATTGCACCTTTTTTGTTACTAATCAATAGAGTTAAGGTTTTGATTTTGGAGAAATATTTGAAGAGTGTGAGTGATAGCCAAGTCATGTAATATTGCTAAGTCGAGAAGAAACAGATTTTTGGTTTCCCGTTTCACTTACTCAAGGAAACATAGAGTGGTTTTAAAAAGTTTAGAAACTACATAGTCATCCGTTGCAACGCTAAATTGCTAAAGAGGTAGTGCTTTGACTTCTTAATATATATGAAATGTTTCTGAAGATTGTAAGTAGGAAACAAGATTATCCTGAGTTTCATTCTTTTATCTTTTGTTGTCGCTTCAAGGTGAGCATATCATGGTTCAACAATGTTAGGGCTTCAGAATCCACGAGCCATTAACAGCTGCCAATCATTTCTGGATACTAGTGTTCTGCATGAAGCCATTCCTTGCAAGAGTAAAAATGTCAATCCTTTGATTAGTAATCTTAGTTCTGCTGCCCTGGTGAGTTCTCCTGCCAAGGGAGTCAGCAGTTGTTCTTTTTCTTGGAATTGGACTAGTCAACTGAAAACTTATAAGCTCTGTCAGCATGCCGCTTCATATAGATTGCTGGTAAGTGCTCACTAGAACATTTTCTCTCTCTTGACGTTGGACTTGCCTTTATGTAATTCTTTTTTATTTTTTTAATTGCTCCAGTGCCGGTCGCAAGATGCTACTTCTCCTGAAAATGAGTATCGTTCCTCCCGAAATATAGCTATCAGCCTGTTCAGGCGATACAAGAATTTTGTTGAGCGTGGAGGAGGTGACAACTTAAAAGTATTCTCAGTTATTTCTTCCTTCATCTGTAACATCTGTTTGTTGCTTTCTTTATTAGCTCTTATGGTTCTGATCTTTCAGGAGTTCATCAGTGCTGGTGTAAATGCATATGCCTTGGGATGTACTGATGAAGGATTAAGGAAAGAACTGATTTCCTTGAAGGAATCTGGTGTTGAAATTGAAGCCATGGAAACATATGGAGGAAGTACCAGCCTGAAGTCCAAGATTTTATCTGTGGAGGTGAGTCTTTTGCAATTCTAGCGGTTTAGATTTACAACCGAGATAGCTGCAAAGGTTCTAGTTGTCATTCTAGAAACATATGTTTTGTTATCCATAAAATTGACAAAGATGCATCTACTATCCCTAGGTTATGTTGTCTGACAATAGAAATTGATCTAATAAAGCATGTGTAAAAAGTAGTATCTTTTTCCTGAGAACTGCCGATAAAGGCAACCAAAGACTACGCTAAACTGTTAAAAGCATATACAAGCAGTGTTTCTTTTTTCCTAATAGGAAAGGGTCGAATGTGATAAGGAGGATGCATGCTGTTGTTTGATTACATTTCAAGAAAATAATGACATCATAACAAAAGATATAACTGTTCCTGTTTATATCTGAAGTTTTTAGGTGTTCAGAATTGGTGTTTTCAATTATTGATGTTCTTCGCTCTAATCAATGCTGAATCTAATAAAGTGAGAACTCTACTTTTGGTTTGTGTTTTGATGGCTCAATTAGGCAGATCTGTTTAGACCTGATTTGTTGCCATATTTTGTTTTTAGATTGCCAAATCATTGACTTACTTCCCACTGTCTGCAAAAAGTTGTATAGCCACCAAGATGATCTATCTGAAAGGTTATTACTAGACTGCCTCTTTCTTAAAGTAAAAGGGTAACACCAGCATACATTGAAATAAAAATTTCTGCTGCTGTCTGGTTTCAGATAGACTAGTTTCTCTGGAGTTTTGAGGATTTTGATTAGAAGAAATATTTGTTTTTCTCGGGAAGTTTCTTTAGGAACTCAGCATATCGACTCTCATTCTGAAATATTGGCAGATCGTTTCATGGGTTCCTCCTTAATATTGGGATGGGAAAAGGTGTCTGGAAAAGAACAAGAGTGTTAATAAGTTGTTAATATTTGTCCATGCTACTTGGAGAAATCTGAGGAGGGTCGCGACTATAGTTATTGTAGGCATATCAAGGTTGAGGAGGTCAAGGGGGCTATTCATAGGATGCGTCGGGGTAGGGCGATAGGGTTAGACGAGATTTCAGTGGATTTTTGGAAGAGCACTGGCGGGGCAGGTTTGGAGTGGTTGACAAGGTTGTTTAACATCATTTTTAGGGCGGCAAAGATACCTGAAGCGTGGAGGTGGAGTACGGTTATTCCATTGTATAAGAACAAGGGAGAGATCCAGAGTTGCAACAACTATAGAGGTATTAAGTTGTTGAGTCATACTAAGAAGGTTTGGGAAAGGGTGGTAGAGTTAAGACTGAGAAAGAGCGTGACTATCTCTGAGAATCAGTTCGGTTTTATGCCAGGTCGCTCGACTACTAAGGCCATTCGCCTTGTGAGGAGATCAGTGGGGCAGTTTTGGAAAAGGAAGAAGGACTTGCACATGGTGTTTATTGATCTTGAGAAGGCATACGACAGAGTTTCAGGGAGATTCTGTGGAGATGTTTGGAGGCTAGAGGGGTGCCCGTGGCGTACACTGGGTCGATTCAGGACATGTATGATGGCGTGAAGACTCGGGTGAGGACAGTAGCGAAGACTTGGGTGAGGACAGTAGGTGGAGATTTAGAGCACTTTTCGGTTTTGATAGGGTTGCATCAGGGATCGACTCTTAGCCCTTTTTTATTTGCCTTGGTGATGGATGTTTTGACGCGACATATTCTTGGGGAGTTGCCTTGGTGTATGTTATTTGCTGATGATGTGGTACTGATTGACGAGACTCGGGGAGGAGTTAATGATAAGTTGGAGATTTGGAGACTGACCTTTGAGTCTAAAGGATTTCGGTTACGCAGGACCAAGACGGAGTACTTGGAGTGTAAGTTTAGTGATATGTCGCAGGAGGTTGACGTGGTTGTGAAGCTGGACTCTCACGCCATCCAGAAGAGGGAGAGTTTCAAGTGTCTGGGATCTATGATTCAGGGCAATGGTGAGATTGACGATGATGTCACATATCGTATTGGGGCTGGGTGGTTGAAATGGAGGCTCGCTTCGGGAGTTTTATGTGATGAGAAGGTGCCCTCGAAGCTTAAAGGGAAGTTCTACAGAGTGGCAGTCCGGCCGGCTATGTTGTATGGAGCGGAGTGTTGGCCAGTTAAGAACTCCCACATCTAAAAGTTGAAGGTGGCGGAGATTAGGATGTTGGGATGGATGTGTGGCCATACCAGGAAAGATAGGGTAAGGAATGAGAGTATTCGGAAGAAGATGGGAGTGGCCTCGATGGAGGACAAGATGCGAGAAGTAAGGTTACGTTGTTTCCGGCATGTGATGAGGAGGGGCCCTAATGCTCCAGTGTAGAGGTGTGAGATACTAGCTATGGATAGTTTTCGACGGGGTAGAGGTAGACCGAAGAAATATTGGAGGGAGGTGATTAGGCATGATATGGAGTAGTTACAGCTTATAGAGGACATGACTGTTGATAGGAAGGTGTGGAGGACGCAGATTAGGGTAGAGGATTAGGGGGTGAAAGTGCGTCGGTAACAATAGGGGAGCGTTCTTTATTTGTGTCTGAAGTTTCTTGTTTGTGGTGTTGAGTGTTGTGTATGGTTTCGGATTGAGAGTTTTTAGTATTATCTTGTGGTTGTATTATTATCTTATGGCTAGTGGTGTTAGTTTATTTTGAAGATTGTACTAGTTTATATGCATTTATGTTTTGTGTTTGGTATACTGCTATCGGTCCTAAGCCGGGGGTCTATCGGGAACAGCCTCTCTACTTCATCTGAGGTAGTGGTATGGTCTGCGTACACTCTACCTCCCCCAGACCCGACTATGTGGGAATACACTGGGTATGTTGTTGTTGTTGTTGTTGTTGTATTTGTCCATGCTACTGTATAATGATCTGTTGCCAGAATAGTTAGGTAGGTATTAAAGTTTCTCTCCAGGAGTCTGAGTTTAGTCATTTTTAAATGCAGACCTATAAACCAGCTGATTACATGTATTCAACGCAAATTTTGTTGTAATCATGAGAATCAACATGACTACTAAAGATCAGTGATGACAGTTATTTAATAACTCCTGGTTATGTTGCAGGTTGATGAGTGTATTATGTGGTTGAGCATTATATTCATCACCATCCTATGTACCCCTCAACCAACTATAGTTCGATGGTCATCCACACCCCCAGTTTCTGGTGAAATGATAGCCCAGTGGAAGGGCTTCTGTGCAATCATAGCAAATGCATACTTTCTGAGAGGAATGGCGTGGTAAGGTTGCCAGAGGGCATATCATCCTAAAGTAGATATTTTTTTGTTAAGAGGGAAACCTGTCATCAGCATTTTTTCTTTTGAGGAATGTGTTGAAAGTTTAAATTTAGTATTTCGTTTTGTTCAAGAATTGAGTGTAGTTAATTGGTTGATATACTTACATTCAGTTCAACAAGAAAGTAGGTATCATATGTATTAACATGCTCTTCTTTTCTCCTGAAGGCTCCCAGTGAAGACTCTCCAACTAGAGCAGATGGCAGTTGCTGGTCATGCTGAAGAGCCATCAGTTGTTGCTAGCCGGATGAGATTAGTTTTTACTACTCTAGAGGTGAGTTCAATCGACAACTTTCTACTTCTAATAATCTTTCCAAAACAACATTAACACAAATATGCAATAGCAGATTCATAAGTAGATTTTCTGGTTTGATAGGGCTCTGTGATTAGGCGTGCGTGCCTAAACAAGTGTAGATAGAATCAGGCTCAATCTAAAGCCCACAATGTTTTTATTCCAAAGCATGACAAAACTGTGTCTCCTAGTCTTCATGTTTCGAATCTGGTTTTTGCCTCAAATTGAGATTCTGATTTGATAATTACTATATACTTGTTAACATTAAAATAATGACACATCCAACCTTGGTGGACAAAGTTATTCGATACTGGTGCTAGAGGGAGGTAAAAGGGACCCATGAAATTAGTCAAAGTGCATGTAAGTTGATCAAGATGCCACATTTATTTTTAAAAATAATAATAATGACAATTAGCATTAATGTAAGAAACTAATTCCTTCAATATCAGAGGAAGTTTAATTAGGATGTAATATATCTCAACTGTTGGAATACTAATCTATAGATGGAGATTATTCTTGGATATATCCTTCCATAAGATGTTCAAACATATGTTAACAAAGAAACTGTAGATAATTTTTACTACATACATACAAAAAAACTTGGATTTGTTGGTTTTTCGTTCGTAACATGTTCTCTCTTATTTACGAGTATATTTTTGCTTAATCTTTTTTAGGTTGTGAGTCCACAGTGGCCTAGAGGATGAAGCAGTAGATCCAGAATTTGGCCTCACAAATATGAAACATAGTTCAACAAGATATATTCACATTTCTTTCCTTTGTCCATACTCTGTTAACATGAATATTCTGCTACCTAAATGTATGTTTGACATGGGAACTTTCACTAAATCTTCAGAGGGCAAAGAATTCAAAAGGATACATTGAGTAAAGCTAGACTGCTCACTGTGAACTCTTGCTTGAACATATTGCTACATTTCACAGTGACAGAGCATATATATGAGATCAAAAACCATATAAATGAATTCTGATGTTGATCAAGATAGGCTAATTAATGGGGGCAGCTCAGTAATCTGAGGGGGCAAAACACCTTAAAATCAGCTGTGATAAAAAAAAAAATTCAAGTACTCCAAACAACTTCGTTTCAAACATTATTTCCAAGTCAAAATTCGATTATATAATTAGAGGAAGAACTAGGATTTAACATGTTTTTTGACTTTGATCACTTCATGTATCTGCATATCTCTAGACACTTGTCTTTGAATTTCCTTGATACGTAATATAGTTCAAGTCAAGCTATGCTCGGCATATCTAACTAGAAGAGGTTTTTAGTTTTCTAATGAGGAAGTAATTTTGTAGGTGTGACTTATCTTAACTTTAACTTCATATTAGTATTATTTGTCAATCAAACTTTCCTAATTAGTGAAAGTCCTTTTAATCGAAATGAATATGCAAAGAAAGAATACAAATATATAACTTTTGCTGATTGTGGCATTGTACAGTACTATGGTCGCTCATGAATCCGAATTATTATTCTCTTTACACTAGAACAGGAAATTAAAAAACAAATACAACTTGCATGGCAAATGATTGGTTGATCATTTAATTCATCATCTTTTGAGCAAAGTTGGCACTGAAACTTTAGGGTTGTTTGTCACCAATCTTGCTAGCTTCATCAACAGGACTGAAATTTCCACTTACTGTACCTGTTCCTATGCCAAAGCCAAATCCCATGCCCATTCCAAATCCCATCCCAATGCCACCATTATTACTATTGCCACCATACCCACTGCCTTCTCCTTCACCATAACCTTCTCCACCACCATTGTTATCATCACTAGTGTTTCTACCTCCTCCTCCACCTCCTCCACCACCCCCGCCGGCAGCACCACCAACGCCATTGCTGCCACCACCTCCCCCTCCTTCACCACCCCCACCCCCACCATTTCCACCAAAACCTACACCCATCCCGAAACCACTACCATGACCATACCCACCGTTGGCGCCACCGCCGCCGCCGCCGCCACCTCCACCTCCGCCCCCTCCCACACCCATCCCTTCCCCTGCACCATGGCCCTCTCCATGTCCCGAACCTCCATTACCGCTTCCTCCTCCACCACCACCTCCACCTCCCCCTCCACCTGCCCCTCTGACTCCCCCACCAACTCCAGCACCAAAGCCACTACCATGACCTGATCCTCCTGCAGAACCACCCGCGCCGCCACCACCTCCACCTCCCCCTGCAAAACCACCACCACCACCTTTACGTCCACCAAAAGTTCCAAAACCTACGCCTGCTCCAAAACCACTACCATGACCATACCCTCCTTCTACACCTCCCCCACCGGATCCTCCCCCACCTCCACCACCCTCTGTACCAACTCCAGCTCCGAATCCTTCACCATGACCAGAACCACCCGCTCCATCCCCACCACCACCACCACCACCACGGCCTCCTCCACCTCCACCACCTCCCACACCTATACCCATACCCGCCCCTGCACCATGACCCTCTCCATGTCCCGAACCTCCATTACCACTTCCTCCACTACCGCCACCACCTCCTCCTCCTCCTATACGATTAAAAAAACTTTTGCAGCCACGCCAGACACCATAGCTGCAATAATCATCTTCATCCTCTCCACGACCCTCCTCCATACACACCATAACAATGCATAGTACAAGAAGAGCCACACACAAAGAACGACTAGAAATAGCCATGACTCTTCAGATAACAATTAGTGTAAGCTCAAAACTGAGTAGTGAGTCTAGTGACCAACTTTTGAGCTTCCACTTCTTGGTTCTTCTTCGTGCAAATGTCTCCTCTATTTATAGGCATATTATTCATGCAATCATTTGGCCGTTTATACCTCAAATGGTAAGTTGAAAGATGCATGTTTTTAAATTTTAAAAAGAAAAGAGGTCAACAATGAATTGACAGACTACTAAACTAGCCCGACACTTAACTAAAATTTTCGACATTTAGTTGGTACGAAATATTTGCTCGAACTCTTTAAAATTGTGTATGAGTTAGTGTCAAATCTCCTAAAAATAATGTATATTTGAAGAATTCTATCTGAGCGCGGCAATACATTTAAAGAATACAAGCAACATAGCAAATATAACAAGTATCATGGGCGGATGGAAGTTTATGTGTTTGTTTGGTAATTTCAAATAATAATTAGTTTTATAGCTAAATATTTTGTGAATTTTTTTAGTAATATAAAAATCTAACAAAAGTTATTAAATTCACGTGTAGCGATATATTACCCTGTAGATCCGTCTCTATTAGTATGGAATATCAGTTCTCATGACTTTAAAGCTGTCAGTACAAGGAATTCCCCCAACTAAAGGATCTTGGTTCGGTCCAATTCCAATTATTTCTAACGACCAGAGAAATCTCAAAAGTTGGAACTAATTAGATATTAATGGAATTTTTTAACTTAGTATAGACATAGGACTACATGTGATTAAACCTATGGCTTACACATGTTAATGTCGTACATTATGATAATCGACAATGAAATAGTGGAGTTGGTGTCTATATCTTCACTAAATTAAGGTAATTCTTAACAAAGATTTTGGATTCGTTTGATCATGATTTCCAGGTGTCATTCTATTTTATTCGAAGTTATATATAGAGTTGAAAGATTGTATTTCTATTGGCATAGAGAAAGGGAAGGAGCAAGTAGGAGAATTTCTTTATCTTTTCGGGGATTTTACCTTCAGTATACTATTTTATGATTCGACTACTTCAGATTTTCAAAATGTAAGGTCCATTAAAGAAAAATCATTTTTTTGGTAAGAATTTTTTTCATTTTCAAGATTTAAATTAGAGATCTCTAATTAAGGACGGAGGAATTCGACCATTTGTGATAAAAAAGAATTTCAATTTTGAGGTTGTTTGTGCAGCCCATGTGAGTGTAGGAGTTATAATTGGAAAATAATTATTGGCGAACCAAATGAATAAAGAAAGAAATACAAAAGAAGTAGGAAGTATTGCTGTTTGGTAATAGTATCGGTATAGTGGCATTCCACTGGATACTTGAAAGTGTACTTGTGGCAAGGAACAAAATGGTGCAAATACATGTATAATGGAACCCATATTGTCACTCATGGTCCAAACATTATCAGAAAGTCAACAATCCTTGTTTACTTACTTCCAGCTTTTTGATCCCAAGGACCACTTTTATGTAAAGTTTCTATTTCTAATTTAACTTTTGGTCAAGGAATGGACACATTTGTGACTAATTTCAGCCAACTAGACATTCTACTTCAATCAGCATCCAGTTAAGCCCCATTTTTATTTTTTATTTTCTACCCGATGTCTACTACCAGCATTCTAGCCCCAGCTAATACGAATCACATAGCCTATTCTGAGGGTGTTAATCTGTGACCTCTGATTAAAGGTGGAGCAGTTCCACCACTGCACGACAAACTCATGTTGGTCCAGTTAAGCCCAATTGGTTCAAACTGTTGTAATACATTTGTTAGTACTTTATCTTCTAGATTATCATATAATTATTATATATGTAAAATATACAATTTAATGGTCTAAGAAATAACTATTGACGGGAATCCACCAAGCTTAAGATAGACAAATAGCGAAAGTAGTTATCTCCTTAAAAGTTCTAATTTTATGGATTTTTTCTTCTTCTTTTTCCTTTGCGGTGAACACTTTATTCTAATTATTGAAGACTTATTTGAGTTTCATAATAATCAGAAAGCCCCCAAAATAATCAGAACTCAAAAGGAAATGTGAAAACAGGAAGAAGAAGAACAACAACAAACCCAGTGTATTCCCACATAGTGAGGTCTCGAGAGGGTAAGATGTACGCAGTCCATACCACTACCTCCGGAGAAGTAGTAAGGCTGTTTCCAAAAAAACAGGAAGAAGAAGGCAAAAAAAAAAAAAAAACTGAGCTAAACAATAAATTGAAGTATGTTAAGTACTACGTAATAGTTGTCGAAATTCGTTTAATACTTAGTGGTTCTTGCAATTATTTACTTCTTAAATTAATTAATTAATTTAGTATATATGTCGAAGCATGTAAACATACCAAAATCGAGATAAATAAACCATGAAACTTAGCAATGTTTATTCATGAACTCAGAAAGAGAAAGAGAGAAAATATCTGTACGCTCTTTTTTTTCCTGAAGAGCCAAGCTTCTAGAATATACTACTCTCTTTATATACACTACCCCACTTTCTAGTTAATACAAAACTGGTCCTATATAATTAAATTAATCGGACAAATATTCAGCGTGAGCCTTCGAACAACTGGGGCGCGGGCTCATTTTTATTATGTGGTCCAACACCCCCTCAAGGTGGAGTGGGGAAGCACACCCAGCTTGGGAAGAATGGAAAGATGATGAAGCCCAGTAATAGGCTTCGTGAAAATATCAGTGAGCTGAGCCGTAGTGGAGACATGATGCAAGGAGATAAGACCAGCAAGAAGTTGCTGACAAGCGAAATAGCAATCGACCTCGATGTGCTGGTGCGTTCATGGAACATAGGATTGTGGGCTATATGAATAGCAGCCTGATTATCACAGTAAACAGGGACGGACAGATCAACAGGAACACCAAGGTCAACTAACAACCTAATAGTCCAAGATAACTCAGCAACAACCTTACTAAGGGCTCTATATTTAGCCTTGGCAGACGAAAGATATGGCAGGCTGCTTCTTAGCCTTCCAACCCACCAAAGAATCACAAAAAAAAAATAGAAAAATAAAAAATGGAGCGCCTAGTATCGGGGCAAGCAACCCAATCACTTTCACAAAAAGCTGAAAGAGAAAGAGAAGGAGCAGCACTGAGAAAAACACCAACATCTGAAGACCCTTTAAGATACCGCAAAATATGTAGAGCAGCATGCATATGTGGAACGCGAGGTGAATGAAGAATTTGGCTTAGGTGCTAAATAACAAAGCACAAGTCAGGCCGAGTATGTGTCAAAAAGTTCAACTTGCCCACCAAACTCCGGTAAGCTTCAGGAGAACTCAAGAGATTACCTGATGTGGCCTGCAACTTCACATTAAGGTCAAGAGGACAAGTAACAGCAGTGATAGAATCACAACCAAATTCCAAAAGAAGATCATGAATAAATTTCTGCTGATGCAGAAAAAGATCCTGTGCAGAGTAAGTAACCTGGATACCTAAAAAATAGCTAAGAACCCCCAAATCTTTGATCCGAAACTGAGTATCCAAAAAGAATTTGAGATTGGAGATCTCAACCAAATCATCACCCGTGAGAATAATGTCATCCACATACACAGCCAAAATAACAATAGAAGATTCAGATTTTCTAGTAAACAAAGAATAGTCATTTATGGAATGTGTGTACCCTTTTGAACATAAAGATGCAGACAACTTGGCGTACCATTGCCTAGACACCTGTCAAAGACCATATAAAGACTTCTGAAGACGACATACCATAGGGAAAGAAGCTACAGATGCAGAGCAGAAAAACTAGGTGGTAATTTCATGTAGACTTCCTCCTCTAAATCACCATGGAGGAAGGCATTATTAACATTTAACTGAAATATAGACCATTTCTTCTTGACAGCTATAGAAATCAAGCACTTAATAGTGGAAAACTTGATAACAGGAGAGAAAGTCTCAGTGAAATCTACACCCTCAACCTGGGTATCACCTCTACAAACCAACTTGGACTTATATCTTTCTAAAGACCCATCAGCTTTGTACTTGACTTTGAAAACTCATTTACAACCAATAGGTTTCTTTCCAGGAGGAAGAGGAACTACATACCATGTATGGTTGGCCTCAAGTGCCTCAAACTCTTTTTTCATAGCATCCTGCCAAGCAGGTATGGAGGCTGCCTGAGAAGAAGAAGTAGGTTCCAAAACAACAGTGCTAGTAAGAGCGTTAGTGCTAGTAGAAATAGAAATAGAACCACACAAGGAAGGAGGTAAAGTGCAGACATATGAGTGAAGATGAGAAGGAACAGAATGAGGCCTGGAAGATCTCCGAGAAGCAGGAAGGGAGGTAGAAGTAGAGGTAGAAGAAGTGGAAAGAACATAAGGTGGAGAATAAGTAGGAGGAGGAGGATCAGAATCAGAAAAAATAATAGGTGGGGAGGAAGATGTAGAAGAAGGAAAAGAAAAAGGAAGAGCAAAAGGAAATATGGATTCATGAAAAACAACATCTCTAGACACAAGAGTGAGTTTAGTATGTAAATTATATAGCTTATAACCCTTCTTACCCGAGGGATAACCTATGAAAACACACGTTATCAACTTTAGGTTGAAATTTATCCCTATGAACCTTAAGTATAGTGTTGAAGCAAAGGCAGCCAAAAGTTCTTAGATGAGAAAAGGAGGGAGCCTGGTTGTGTAAAAGTTCAAAAGGGGATTTATTGTTAAGTAAAGGGAAAGAAAATCTATTAATCAAGTAGGTGGCTGTGAGAACACAATCACCCCAAAATGAAAGGGGTAATTTGGACTGAAAAAGTAAGGATCTAGAGGGTTCAAGGAGGTATCTATGCTTTCTTTTCACAACACTATTTTGTTGGGGTGTGTGGGGACAAGAGGTCTGATGAATAATTCCATGATCTAAGAAATACTGGCTATTATAAGTAGTAGAAACTAACTCTAGGGCATTGTCACTTCGAACAGCCTTGACTGAAACACCGAATTGAGTTTTGACCATAAAAAAGAAGGCTATTAACAGTGGAAAAGCATTACTTTTGGAACCTATAAGGTGAATCTAAGTGGCCCAGGTGTAGTCATCAACAATAGTTAGGAAATACTTACACCCACCATAAGTTGGGGTACTATAAGGACCCCAAGAATCCACATGAATCAATTCAAAAGGGAAACATTTTTAATAGAGCTTACAGGAAAAGAGAGTCTAGCTTGTCTAGCCATAGGGCAAATAGAGCAAATGAAAGATTGCTTAGAAGAAAAAATACAAGGAATAGAAGAAATATCCTCCATTCTGGCAAAAGGAATGTGACCTAAAAGGTTATACCATAAAATCTCTATTTTATTAGATGTAGAATGAGATTTACAATGGTCAAATGCAAGATGATTTGTACAAGGTAAAGAAATAATAGCGGGTAATGGAGAAATAGTAGTGACTGGTACAGTAGAAGCACATGCAGGAATCGAAACAGTAGAAATGAGGGCACATGAGTCAGCAGTGTGAGAAATCTAAAATTTTTAGAGTCCAGCATCCAATTTACCAAGTTCCATTGGCCTCTTCAGTGAAGGGGCCTGTAGAAAACAAATATTTTTAATAAAATGGACTGAGCAATCTAACTGAGAAGTCAATTGAGAAATAGATATAAGATTGAAATGGAAAGAGGGCAAATACAGAACATTATGTAGGGTAAAAGAAAGAAAATTAAGAGAACCAATGCAAGTGACTTTAATTTTGTACCCATTAGGTAGGTTGACTAGGTAGGGTATAGTTAAGGGATGAATATCAAAGAGAAGGTCTTTATTGTAAGTCATGTGGTGTGTGGCGTCGGAATCTAAAATCCAAGAGCCACTAGACAAATCTCCTAGAAAGCACATACTGGAACTATGTTCAATATCAGCAGACATAGAAAGAATACCTGCAAAATTTGCAAAAGCCATGAGACAAGACTGATTGTCAGAAATTTGAGTGTTCTGAACGGAGTGAACCAACTGATAATATTGTTCCTTTGTCAAACCAGGAATCACAGACCAAGGTTCAGTGGACTGTTCTGATAAAACACCATGTATATCAGGTCCAGGGGAATTGACTGGCTGGACTTCTATAACTGCAGCGGATTTGTTATTTTTGGTGAACTTGAAATGAGGAGGATACCTATTGAGCTTATAACACTTGTTAATCAAATGCCCAGGCTTCTTACAGTATTTGCATAAGAGATTGAGCTTCAAAGGAGTGTGCCTTAGGGCTAGAGAATACGTAGAAGGCGTACCCTTTGGAAGAGGTTGCCTAGTAGAAGAATTAATATAAGCACTGAAAGAAGCTGAATCAGGAGTGAACTGGGTCTGAGAAATCACTTGTCTCTGCCTCTCATCTTGTAAAAGGATACTATAGGCAGTGTCAAGAGATGGGAGAGGATTCATCATGAGGAGATTCCCTCGAATCCCTACATATATCTCATTGAGGCCCATAAGGAATTGGTAAAGTTTATTCTCCTCATCATCCTGAAGAAGAGTAGTCCTAGCTGTGCAGGTACATCTATTAGCACTCCTACTACTTATAAAACCCAGTTCATCCCACAACTTCTTAAGTTTATTGAAGTAGGAAGCAATATCCAGGCAACCCTGACTAGTAGAGGCAATCTCCTTCTTAAGTTCAAAAATCTTAGTTCCGTTCACAGTTCCATACCTTTTATCTAACTGATTCCAAATACTCTCTGCAGTTTTTGAGTATTGAACACTTTCGGTTATCTCAGGGGAAAGGGAACTAGTGATCCAGGAGATTACTAAATGGTTACACCTATTTCATTGCTTAAGACTAGGTGAATCATTAGAAGGTCGTGGAAAACTACCATCAACGAAAGCAATTTTGTTCCTAGCCGAAAGAGAGACGACCATGTTTTGTCTCCATCCTCCAAAACCAGTACCCGAAAAAGGATTCGGAACTAGAGAAATCCCAGGTATATCAGAAGACAAAAATTGTAAGGGACTCGAATATTTGGGTACAAAGGCAGTAGTAGTAGTAGTAGTATCAGATGATGTAGTGGAAACCATAATCAGAGATTTTGAAAGTAAATCAGACCGCAACAGAGAATGGCAAAAAATCAAAATCGAGTATCGAAAATACCAGCTTTTCCTTATCACCGAAAGAAGACGACCTTTACTGCAACAAAATCAACAAAACCAAAAAAAAAAACCCTAGATCGATGATTTGAGCACTTCCAGGATAACCCGGTGACTACAACTTCGAACAACGAAGGTGTACGAACTGAATTCCAAAAAAAATTGAATCTGACTCCGGCTAACCTAGAACTTCGGGGAACTGAATCTGACTCCGGCGAACTGAATCTGACTTCGACGAATGCAAAATCAACCACAGAAACCAACAAGGGTAAGATCGCTATGTAGCATACGACGTCAGGAAACGAATTCACTGCTTTGATACCATGAAAACATACCAAAATCGAGATGAATAAACCATGAAACTTAGCAATGCTTATTCATGAACTCAGAGAGAGAAAGAGAGAAAATATTTGTACGTTCTTTTTTTTTTTCTGAAGAGCCAAGCTTCTAGAATATACTACTCTCGTTATATACACTAGTCCATTTCCCAATCAATGTGGGACTTTTACCCACTCTAACCCCCCCCCCCCCCCGCCCAGGCCCAACTGGCATTGGCGCGTGGACCGGGAGCCCAAAACGGGGATGGACCTGACTCTGATACCATGTCAAGAATGAACCTTGGGCCTAACTCAACCTCAAAAGCTAGCTCAAGAGGTGAGGATTACCCAACTCCATATAAGCAAACCACTAGTCCATTCCCCAACGAATGTGAGAGTTTTACCCACTCTAACAAAACATCTAATCATCCACGTATGATTTGTGTTACTACTTAATACACTTCCAATCAACCAATAATCTTGATGGTGGCTGACTTATGATAATAATCAATGTTTTCGGGTGATCTAATTTACATATATATATATATATATTATATGTATTTCAGCGAGTGCCTTAGTTATAGGAGGTACCCCAGTTTAGGTAGCATGAGATTGGTGAATGCTTACTCACATTGAGTGGTATAAATATCTCTAATGTAAATAATATTTTACAATAGATAATCCGTCATTATATACTACAACTCAATTTTTGAAATTGCAACTTATAACCCCAAAATAATACCTTGATGAAATTTATTATCTTTGTATCAAGGATTTGATAATATTTCTTCCTTTTGGATTTTCTTATTTCCGTGGGACAATATGATTTAATTCAAACTACGAATATTTGATTTATTGAAAATTATATTGATCACCATAAAACATCCCAAATGGTGTGTCTCTGTTTGTGCATCTTCTTTTTCCATCATGAACTTTTTGGAAAGTGACATAATATTATTCCATTTTGTAGCACATTTAATTTTGAGAATGCTCTACCTTGTCTTTTTCCATGCACCAAATATATTCAAGTTTCTTCTTAAATCTTCTAAATGGAATACAATTGTACAAACTACTCCACTTGAGCTACCATATATCGGTATATCTTTAACTTCAATTTTAAGTTTTAATATTATTTATAGTGCCTTCCAGTACCCTTTTCAATGGCTTTTATAAAATTCCTAGTTGGATATTATACAGTTTTTTTTTTTTTTCCAACCAAATATATGCAGGGATATTCTAGATTTTTCTTTTTTCAAAAATATGCATTGTTTATGATTTCATGCTCGATATCTCTACCAAGTAATTATATGAACCATGATATTCCAAGTGTTTAATTACCATGGTAACAGAAATTAAGCAATCCTAGCTGTCTGCTGACTGCTGTAGCTGTCTTTAATTAAACTGTCCTTAGCTTCAAGCTATATGTTGTATACGTTAGGAGATATTTATACTACATTCGTTCGCTTTTATTTGTCACTTATTTCCTAATTAAATTTTTTATTTTTACTTGTCATTTTTGACATATAAAGGAAAAAAAACCTTTGTTTTCCTATAATTTTATCCTCAACATTAATTGTTTTTTCTCCAAATTAATTTTAAGACAAATAGTACACATCATTTAATAGGGTTAATATAATAAAATAGTCACGTTATTAATTATTTTTCTTAATGGGTGTCCTAATCAAAACGTGACAAGTAAAAGTGAATAGAGCAAGTAATAAATGACATTATATATGCCCGAATGATCCATGTACCATTGATAAAAGGATTTAATTTTGAGACATATATTGCCAGTGTGATTCCAGTTCTTTTTAATAGTATAGCATATAATAACAGATGATCTGACTTATTTTCTATATTACCAATCTTACTTATTATGAATGATTACCTATAGTTTACTTTTATTTCGAGCTGATTGCATAAAAAAATTCTTTTACATCCATACTGTGTAGAAGCTAATTAAATTGATAACGAAAGGGTACGTGTGTGCGCCCAGACATGTTTGGCTGTAGAGCGGCGTTCAAATAATAAACAAATGTACCTTTTTGTTTTTCTTAATCATTGCTCTTAGAAAATAAAAATAGATAATTCGTTGTAGATTAGTAAATCAGTACTTTTAATGAAAGAGATAAGAACCGATTTATACAAGTCAAACACCACCTAGCTTGTAACAATCCAATTTTCAACCAACAAAGATTGGTGTATATTATAGTCATTCAAAGGAATTATACTGGAATACAAGCACTAAAAAAATAATTAACTGAGAATTAGAGGAATAAGGAAAGGTTAACTAGAAGGAGATGAGAGTTTCAGACATAAGAAGGATAGAAATGAGGAACAACACATAATTTGTCTAGGCATAATCAATATTTGCATAATCGTATTTATCTCTCAAACCAAACCTCTGCTTATCAACCTGGATTCCTAAGATAACCACATAACTTGATGTTGGGCTTATTTGCTAATACTGATCCAGACCCATTCACAATATAGATCTAGATGATTTTGCCGTAACTCAGTTTTTCCCTTTATACAGTTGATAGAATCTAAGGTCATAAAAGTGATTCAAATTGTGGAAATGTGGGAGATCCATGACGCAAATTCTTCCACCAGAATAGGTCAGTTGATTTTGTCCTTCAAATGAGTTGACTTTACTTTTTGTAATTCAAATGAGTTCATCTTTTAACTTTTTTTATTTAACAATCAAACTTATATCTAGAAAGCATAACTTGACGCATGAACTGACATAATTTGAGCTATTAACACAAAAATTATAAATTTACATCCTGCAAAAAAAAGTATTTGTCATGAAGGGTATAAATTAAAGATTAGCACTTATGGAGAAAATGCAAGACACTTTCCACAGTAGAACATGTATGGGGTTAGGGTCTCATTTTTACACGTTAGCCCATTTGGGATGTGCAAGGCCCATTTGGAACATGAATCTACTAAAAGTTCGTTTTAATGTCAATATTGGAATTTGGAGGGTCAATGTTTTCATGTAGTTAACCTCAATACAAGCATGTAAGCCTATGCAAGTGGCTACTCTCTATCTTTGCTAGAGTGCGTAAAAATTTTCACTTTCGTTCGGATTGGATTGACAGTTTGCTTATATGGACTTGGGCAATTTTCTCCTCATGAACTAGCTTTTAGGGTTAAGTTAGGCTCAAGTGTCATATCTTTAGATGGTATCAGAGCCAGATTCACCCCCGTTTGGGCTCCCGATCCATGCACCAGTTGAGGCCTGGATGTGAAAGGGGGTTTTAGTGTGGGTAAAAATTTTCACTTTGATTGGGGATTGGACTGACAGTTTGCTTATATGGACTTGGAGAATTCTCCCTTCATGAGTTAGTTTTTGGGTTGAGTTAGGCTCAGGTATCGTATCTTTACGATATGCTCAAGTTTCTATTGAGATTTGAAATATTTGTACAATACGTTCGTATATTTATCTTAACGCTAGAGACATTTCTGATCTACTTCAATCCCATTCAAAACAGAAGAGGAAAAACAAAAAGAGACAAAATTAAAACACAAAATTCACTAATCGTACAACCAATAATAACTGACTGACAATTTTCCAGCTATAGCTAGCATTTGAATAACATAGAGATAGTGAGAAAACAGAACGCTAATGGTTCACCTAGGTGCAATTTGAAGTTACTAGGTTATTATTTGTTGTAGTTCATAGAAACTAAAAATATACTATAGTTTAATTTTGTGGGTTTAAACTTCAAGGATGCATGTCAATTCCAGCTGTTGCATCACCTCCTTCACCTAGGTCACCTGCACCAAGTTCACCACTGATTTCATTATTAGGATTATTGCCACCATTGCCCCCAAATCCTTCATTAGTGCTAGAACCAAATCCACTTCCACTTCCACTTCCAGCTCCAACACTACCACCTCCAATAAATGGACCAAAACCACCTCCAATGCCACCACCAATAATACCTGCTCCTAAACCAAATGGAGGCCTAATTCCACCTCTAAGACCACCAAAACCGCCAAAAAAAAGGCGGTAGAGTGTGTTGGAAATATTCCTTACGCTCATCGGCTATTGTTTTTGCCTCCTTTGCGACTAGGATCCTCGCGTTTGTAGGGTAAGCAACAACACTGGTGATAATAAGAACAACAAAGAGAATCCTGCTAGCCATTTTAACTAGTTGAAGAAAAGTGGTGTAGTTAATATTGGATAATGTTTTGAGTGTGAGACTTATTGGGTTTGCAACCTCAAGTTATATAGGTGTTCGGAAATTGCTACAATAATGAAGAATTTGGAAGGTAGGAATGTCACTAACTCATGCATGTTGTGTGTAACATATTCATGTATTAGAGAGGGGGAATCAAAAAAGGCAACTACATCCTTCCAAATACATACTTTAATAAACACCATCACGACTTCATGATCAACCTAAGTCTTAACACAGCAAACAGATCAATTATAGCTTAACGTTCAATGTTTTTCCTAATTTACTTTTCGTTGAAAAGATTAACTTAAGATTTTATCATTATAACATTAACAACTTCATAATACTGTTTGCGTCCTCTTTTAAAATATTTAGATAAAATAATCACACATACTTTATCATGGTATAGATCAGAGCAGGCAAATTAAAGGTCCCTAAGTTTAAGTCTCACCAGCACTTTTGTACATATTTGCTTATCTATATCATCCATTAGAAGTGTGGCTTAAAAAGAAAAAAAAAGTCTCACCAGCACTATTAATTATCAAGAAGATTTTCCACTTACTGAGCTTGTGAAGAAAAACAATCAATCCACATGTGAAGGAGAGGTCTCCAAAATAATTAAAAACATAAAAGTTTATCTATTATACTAATTAATAACATAAAAGGAGAGGTCACACACATTTCCACAACATCATAAATTTGAAACTAAAGCAGTACATTATGAACTTATTCACTACTAGTGCCCCTTAGCCAGTCTCAGGAGGATTACAAAACTGAAATAAAGTTACAAAGTTCTAATTAACCTAGCCAGCAAGTAGCTCGGTTAGCTTGAACAAAATAAAAAGAAGCTAAAGTTTACTTCCTTGGATTAACACACAAACACAAGCACACAAAAAAGCAGTCATAGAGTAAGGATTAAAAAAGCCATTTTTCTTCTTTTTCCTGTAGGGATAAGAAGAGACCAAAGGACTTTAGCCAAGCCTGAGCTCAACAGAGATATCTGAACTGGGAGATGGCTCAACGGACATAGTGCCAGATTGCTCTAAGGACATAGTGCTATGGGAATCTTCTTCATCATCTGAAATTTCAATAATTTCGGGGACATTCTTGTTTGCCAAAGACCTAGTAGCATCTAGTACCATCTTATTCCCATTTCCATCCTGCAAAAAGCAATATAAACACTCTAATCAGTTATCAATTAGTCACACTACTCTATTATATTCATACGTCGTAATCGTTTTTCAATTTATTATGTCAACACTTAAAGGAAGTTCTAAAAGTGAATTAGGATTTCGTTAATTACTTGAACATTGAGACCATTGAACAAATCCTTGAACGAGGGGAATGGATTGCATCTTCCTTCCAATGCCATGATATTTTTCCTTTTCGCATCTTGAAAATATTTCCTGTTCAATTAAAACAAGAGAAAAAAGATCAATCTATTAAAAAAGGTTTAGTATAGACTATTGTCCTCCGTTATATGATTGGTTCATATATTCATCATAGAAGTGACTCAATATTGACTTTCCTCAGTTAACCTTGTTCAATTTAGCCACATGACATGTTTACTCACAGCACCAACCCTTCTTCCACCATCACCCAAAATTACCAACGCCTTCACCATAGTATATGTACCATCACGAAATTAATAAAATATAAATAGCTTTTACAAAGATCCCTCATTTATCTCGACTCTTTGAGAAATACTTGACATAGGCAAGGACAAAAAGGGCTTAACGAAGCCAAAGTTAGCTGACACTTATATGCACCAACCAACAGTGTATGTAAAGATCAATTTTTACTCTATCAACAGGTCACCTTCCTAATTTTCATGTCACCAATTCCACTTGTTAACGAGCTAATTAAGAAGAGGCTACCTTTATATATATAAGACGTACAGCTCGATCATAAATATAATGGAATTAATTAGTAGCTAATCTGAAAAAACAGATATGTAATTTATTAATTATAACACATCAAATTACTCCTGCTATATTTAAAAATATACTATATACTATATACTAACCATGGAGGAGAGAAATTAGGAGCGTAGAGAAGTAGGTCTGGAGAATTAGTCGGCTCTGTATAATTAGGATGTCCATCATAAAAGGGTTTGCCATTATCGTCGTAACGAAGATAATTTTCACGGGGATAATACATTTGATGATCTGCATCATATTCCATTCTAATCCTCTTACTCCCATTTCCACCTTCTGCTTCAGCTGTAAACCAATAAATAAATAACAAATGAATTTATGGTATTAATTAACTCGAAACATATATGTGTGTGAGGAAAGCAAATCAAATAAAAATGTATAAATGCACTTATAAGATTCATTAGAAACACTAATTTTGAATTATATGAACACTTTCCTTGTACTGTTTGTCTTTGTTTGGATAGTAGAATGCAACCACCACCATCGCCACATGGCAATTTGTCACACATAGTTTTAACTCTTTCAATATAAAACAAAGGGTGAAACTGGGAAACCACTCCCCCCTCATCCCCCACCCCCACCCCCCAAAAAAAGGATGAAAATGGGGAAAAGGTGAACATCAATTGTGGGAGTGGCCTTGCTAGCAATAGACTAGCTAGTAACAGGAGTTCTTAGAACCTTTTCAATTAACAAGTAACCATAAGGAGTCAGGCAAAACACAAAGGGTTAAATGAAACACAGAAAAAATTCCTCAAATGGAATTTCACTATCTTTTCTTGATTGCATCACTGTTCACTTCTTTACTTATTATTTTCTCAAAATTTGGTATGAACTTTCAACTAACTCAGCTTCTTTGGATAATAAAATCAAGCTTCAAGCTCCTCGCAATTTGAAAGAATTTTTTTTTATAAAATGAATAGCAATGAAAAGAAGTAGATTTGGTGCACCTTAACTCCTTGATATATATATATATATATACACACACAAAAAAAAAAAATCATAGAGTAAAAAATAGAAGATCAAATAATTTGAGTCATGAGATGAGAAGAATTAAGCAAACAGTGATACCTTTCATCATCTCTTCCTGCTGTTTCACGCTTCTGTACATCTGTTCATAACAAAATACTAGTTACAGAAACAGTGGAAAAAACAAGAGAAAAAAAATTGAATGTCCAAGAAAGCTTAATTTCTCTCAAATAATTACCTGAAGGTGACTCTTAACCTGATTGACGTTGAGGCCCTTCACATCCAT
>NC_061112.1:134502085-134506055 GCF_002878395.1 Capsicum annuum | reverse complement strand
TGAAGGTGACTCTTAACCTGATTGACGTTGAGGCCCTTCACATCCATCAACTCTAGCACCATCTTTGGAGTTGCTCCTAATTATTAGTTAGTACCACAACAAATTCAACAAATAGTACATAACAGCCAATTAGTCACTCATCATTATAGGTCCAGTACTTTTTTTAAGAGAACCAAAAGGAAAATGGCCCCTTATCATGCACCTGTATGTATATAAAACTCTTCATGCAAGAAAAAGAAAAGAGAGGTAGGCTTACGATCTTCTCCACCAGCTAGCTCAACAGCATTCACAAATCTGCGATGAAGACCAGTTGTCCATCGGAGTTTCGGCATTCTCGATCTAGCATAGGATCTTACCTCTGATTCATTGCTACTTTCTAATACATTTGGATCCTCCACAGGACCAAGGCTCAGAGTTAAATCACAAGAAGGATCTTCGAGAGAACTTCCAGACATGTCTAATAACCCCTTCTTCATCATGTTAAAAGATGGGAGAATTTGGGAAGATGGAGATAGAGGTAGGGCTGCCTGTTTGAAGTATATACAACAAATGAAAGCGAGCTTATATATTAGTGAGTCTTGTATGTTGTCACCTTTGTCTACCACTTGTACTCTCTACCCCTTTGACAACTGGGATTGTGTCTTACATGAAATTTGGTCCTTCTTGAAGAGTTCAAATTCAAGTCTCTTCAATTTTGATTATCAAGTTGAAAAATATTGACGGAAAACACTAGTCATGACATGTTCTACCTTGTACTTATAGTTGGATGAAAATAGGGAAAAAAGAAGAAATAATTTCACATAAAAGATTTTAATTGAAGCTAATTTTACTTTACATGATATCCTACCCATCCCTATTCCGATGCGGGATACTTAACACTCCCCTGCATGTCCAGACCTCGTTAAATGGAGCGTGGACAACATAATATGGGGGTCCAACATCGGTGAACAAAGATTTGAGATGGATCTGGCTCTGATACCATATTGTAAAGAATGGATTTTGGGCCTAACTCAACCCCAAAAACTAACTCATGAGAGGAGTATTGTCCAAGTCCATACTATCCCGATGTGAGATACTTAAACACCTTTTACCCCGAAAACTGGGCCAAAAGACAAGGAACTAATGACTGTTCATTAGCGATGATTCAACTTATAAATTATCGACCATCTTAAGATTAGCTAGAAGACGAGTGTGTGAAAACCTCTTTGGCATTTGGTGAAGTCAGTTACGAATTAATAATTCATTACTGCAAGAGTGTACTTGATGAGTTACACAAGTGTTTTTGTTTCTCAAACTTTGATATATCCCATTATATAATTCTCAAAATTTGAATAATACCTTCTTGGTCTCAAATTGACAAACACAAGTTTAAAAATTACTGTATCAAAATAATTACAAGTACTACCTCCAGCTCCTAGTGGCTTTTTGGGCTTTTCATTTGGTTTCTAAATTAGTGTTGTATTAGATAATTAAGAACGGAAACTACTAAAAGGTATTTGCCATTCTTTTCTAGATATTTATTAAGGATAGATAGGTTAAAATACTTTTTATTTTCTAGGATTAAGTAGTTTAAACTTTAAAAGGTATATATGTTCAAGCTAGAAAAAGTAAGATCATTTGTTTAGAAACGGGGGAGTACTTGTCTTGATGGGGAGTGCTCATTTTAAGATTTCAAGATTAAAATTGATGTATAGTAATTGTTTTCAATGTATCCTTAGTAATAATAATAAAGAATGCACAATAGTTTTAAGAAACATTCAATCTACTTTTATTAACGAAAAGAATTAACTCAATAAACTATATTTTATATTTATTATTTTATAGTGGGGATACATATGACCTAGCTTGTTTGATCTGTCTTGTTGTGTTCCCACGAGGACTATCCAGTAAACCAAAAGGCAACAGTTCAAACCACTTCACGAGTTTAAGGTGAGATTATAACTGATATCTTACTAGGACTGTTAATTAGCTAGGAATATAGAAAGAAAATCGATAAATCTCACTAAGTTGATAATTCGAATTAAAATGAAAAAGAAAATATGATTTGTGGTTTGGTTATATTTGTTATGTGAAAGAATTTGATTATAATTAATTTGGTTTGGTATTTACAAAGGGAGGATTATTATGTTTGAGTACAATTCGCACACATATATTGGAATAGAATAATCCAGTTTTAACTTCGAGAATTTGTAGCCCAAAAGACAATAGGTGTAGGTTCGAAAAAAAATGAATACCTGCTTTTAAAAAAAATATATATATATATATTTTGTAGGTATTCAAGCGCAAAAGGGGAATGATTTCCATTCTTCTTTCCCAAGTAGGTATACATTGCTGTTCCATTTATTTAAAAAAAAAAAAAAAAAAAACAAATTCGTAAAGAATGCAATTGAAAAATCTTAAAATTTCTTCTCTCTCTAAATAGTATAAATCAAAATTAAAAATTGACAAGAATTGTTGCAACTTTATCATTTGCCAGAGAAATCAATTAGTCGATTTATACATAGATTGTTCGGGTAAAAGTAAGAAAACACATAAATCACATGTGCAGTGCATGTGTAATGATGTGCGTATAATATGTATAAAAAACTTGTGAATGAAATGTATAAAACACAAATCAAAAAATTAGAAGAAGAAGAGAAAAAAACTATATTTTATAGTAACAGCGTTTACACACCTATTATACAACATTATACAGGGGCGGACCTACATATGTTTGTGGGGTGCTCCGACACCCACTTAACTCAATGCAGAATAGGTAAAATTACTTTGAAAATATACGAAAATAGATATATAATGTATAAAAGCACCCACTAAAATAAAAATTGGTAGGGTGTATTGGCGTTTAGGTTGACGTTAAAGTTCTCCACTAGAGGGGATGCCCCAGGTTCGAACCTCATTTAGGTGAATTTTTATTTTTTTCAATTTTTGAAATCTTTAAGCACCCACTATCCTTAAATCCTGGATCCGCCACTGAGATTATACACTTATTATTATTTTGTATGATGATGTGTAATATTGTATAAGGAAACTATATTTCATCTTCAACTTCGTTTTAGAACTGGTCTGGCATGATTTCAATGACCAATATTTATCAAACTCAATCAACCGAATATTCTAGATTTAAGTTACTTCAAGCTTTTTCAACAATTTTTAATTTCACTCAATCGTCTTAGAGTAGGACTTTCCATATCTGAGTTGAACTTCGAGCTTCCAAACTCCATCCGAGTCAAGCTTCCCCTCAGCTCAACTAAACTCGGACTTGTGATCTAAAGATATATAAAATGTATCAAAATACTCTTTAATTCTGTGATTTTAAACATGTCATGTGAAAAATTCGAATAAAAGAATTGCTAAAAAGGAAAGAATTCTTTTTTAGTTGGACTAAAAAAACGTAAGACCAACTAAATGACATAGGAAGTATATATTATCCGAACAAGAAAGTTGAGTGGTGAAGTGAAACCAAATAAAGAAAAGATGAGGCTGGTATAGGCATATGTATGTCCTCAAAAAAAACATACCAAATCCCCCCTCCGCCACCCCTATCGCAAGATCATAACTCCTCATTTTAAAGTTGTTTTATGGTTTTTTTCTCTTTTTTTTTTTTTTTTTTGGGGGGGGGGGGGGGGGGGGGGGTTATAAACATTATAATGTTATCCCTGACTAGAGGAAGTCAATGAAATAGCAACGCGCGATGACATGTTGGAAAGTTTGTCGACATGTGATCACTTAATAATTGTTATCTCTAACTAGAATGATGAATGGTAAAGTGAGGTCAAATAAGTAAAACATGAGGCTCACATAGGCAAATGTATGTCCGTGAGGAAACATATCAATTCTCGAGCCCCCACATCCACTATTCTCGAATTCCTCTTTCCAAGGGTCGAAACCCCTTTTCATCATAAAGTTGTTTTGTTGTTTCTCTTTTTTTAAGTTGGGTTTGGGGGGGGGGGGGGGGGGGGGGGTTTTTTTA
>NC_061112.1:134496397-134501985 GCF_002878395.1 Capsicum annuum | reverse complement strand
CCCCCCCCCCCCCCCCCTTTCAAAAAAGAAAGAAAAAATAACTTTTATAAACGTTATTAATGTTATTCATGACTAGAGGGAGTCAATGAAATAGCGACGCGCGATGACATATTGAAAAGTTTGTCAACATGTGATTACTTAATAATTGTTATTTCTAACGAGAATGACGAGTGGTAAGGTGATGTCAAATAAGTAAAACATGAGGCTGACATAGACAAATGCATGTCCGCAAGGAAACATACCAAATCTCGCCCCACACCCACAATTCTCAAATTCCTCTTTCCAGGGCTCGTAACTCCTTTTCATCATACAATTGTTTTATTCTTTTTCTTTTTTGAGGTGGGCGGGAGACATTATTCACGTTATCCCAAACTAGAGGGAGCCAATGAAACATTGACATGCAATCATGTTTAAAACTTTATTAACGTGTGGCTCATTTTGATAACTGCTATCTCTGACAAGAATGTTGAGTGGTGGAGTGAGGCCAAATAAGAAGATGAGGCTAACATAGGTAAATGTATGTCTGCAAGGAAACAACCTAAACCCCCCCCCCCCCCCTCCACACCCCTCCGATTCCTCTTTTTGGAGGTCGTAAGTCATCTCATCCCAAAGTTGTTTTGTTCTTTTTTCCTTTGAGATGAGAAGGGGGACTCTAAAACATTATTAACATTACCCTTGACTAGAGGAAGCCAATGAAATAGTGACGTGCGATGAAAATGATTAAAGATTTGTTAACATGTGGCTCATTCTGATAATTGTTATCTCTGACAAGAATGACGAGTGGTTAAGTGAGGCCAAATAAGGAAAAATGAGGTTGAATTCCGTAGAGTATGTCCTTAAGCTAGGAAACATACCAAATTCGTCCCTCTCCACAACCCACCCCCTCACAATTCTCCAATTCCTCTCTCCGGAGACCATAACTCCTGCTCATTCCTAAAGTTGATTTATTCTTTTTTTCTATGTTGTGGGGGAGGGGGAAGGGAGGGGCGCTTTAAACGTTATTAATGTTACCCATAACTATAGAGAGCTAATAAAATAGTGATGTGCGATGATATGTATAGTTTGTTGACGTGTGACTCATTCTGATAACTGTTATCTTTGTATCCAAAGTTATATATGATATTTTGCTTCAACTCTCAAACTAGAGAAAGTAAGCCGAACACGAATAATGAGTGGTGAATTGAGGCCAAATAAGGTAAAGATGAGGCTAACATAAGCAAATGTACGCCCTCAAGAGACCCCCTCCTCACCCCTCACCCCCCACATCCCCCACCCCCTCCATCCTCCCACCTATCACTCCCTCTTATCCATAAAGGTTCTTTACAACTCAACATTCAATTTTTCTCCTAATTTACTTTTCGTTGAAGATAAACTTAATTAAGGTCTTACCATTGTGACATTAAAAACTTCATCGTATTGTTTTCGTACTCGTTTTAGTAACTTAAATTTTTAGATAAAACGATCACATATACTTTAACATGGTATAGACTATAGATTAGAGTGGCCAACAAATTAAAGGTCCTAATTAAGTTTTAAGTCTCTCCATCACTATCCATTATCAATAAAAAAAAAATTCCACGTATTGGGCTCGTGGAGAAAGACAACCAAACACACCCATGAAGGAGATCGAGGTGTCATTGATATAGTTTAAAACATAAAAGGATTTTCTCTAACCCTCTGTTTGGATGGTGATTTGTCATAATTTCATAATGTATGCTATTGTATGGTATGATATTATAATGTACAATATAGTAAAATACCATGTTTAGATAGAGTGTAGCGTTCATTGCTGTTTAATCATAGTTTTATTATTTGGTTTGACAGCATGGTACTGTATCATAACTGATAATTTACTAAAATACCCTTAATTATTATAAATATTAAATTATCAATAATTATTAATAAAATAATTTTCTTCCTACTAATTCGTCATAAATTATGTCATGTAGCTATATTAAGTTATTAATTCATGTAAATTCTAACAAAATTAATAAAAAAGTAGATCAAAATAAATATAACTGAATTTCTTTTTTATAATAACAAATTTTATTTCTTTTTGGTGTTTTGAGACGTGACGCAACGACAAATACAAATTTTAAATGCATCTTTTGTATATGCTACGGGTATGTTCGATAGTGATTTCAAAAAAATATTTTCTAGAAAAATAACTTGTTCTTTTACCTATTTTCTTGTATTTGTTTCGCAGGTAAAAAAATATTTTCTAAAAGCATTTGAATATATTTAACACAAAATAATGAAGACGAATATGATAAAGGGAGTGGTCTAAGAAAAAACTTAAATTTCTTTTTAAAAAACTATTTAAGGGGGGTAGGGGTAGTGGAGTGGGAGTTCGAGGTAGGAGATGGGGTAAGAAAAAAATTTAATTTTCTTTGTTAAAAAATTATTTTAATAAATAATTTTTTGTGGGGGGAATTTTTGATTTTATTTTTTTTTTTGGGGGGGGGGGGGGGGGGGGGTTGGTAAGGGTAGGGTGGTGTAAGAAAATTTTCTTAAAAGTTTTAAAAAATAGATTTTAAAAATAAAACAGAAATGGGGAAGGGGGAAGGCTAGTAGGTGGCGGAAGGGCTGGGGGTGAGGGTGGGGTAAGAAAAAAATTTAAAAAATAAATTAGTGTGGGGGTTTTGGCAGGGGTGGGGTCGGGTCGAGGCAGGGGGTGGATAAGCAAAAGTTTGAAAATTTCTAAAAAAGAAAATTAAAAAAAATGGAGGGGGGGGGGGGAGGGGGGTGAGGGCGGGGGCGGGGTAGGAGGCGAAGTTAAATAATATCAATTGAAGGATAAAATAAGATTATATAATATTAAGTGAGGGTATAATTGGAAAAAAAAATCAAACTATGAGATACCACCAAATTGGTGGTCACATAAAGTGAGTATTTCAATGGTTACCAAACCATGAATCTAAATCATACCATCATTTTAAGAAACAATCAAAACAAACATGGTTTTCTCAGTAACTATACCATATCATACCACGGAAAATCACCATCCAAAATGGAGTGTAACTAGCATCTTAAACTTTTAAATGAGATCGTATACATCACACACATTTCAACAATATCATAAAGTTGAAACAAAAGCAGTACATTATGAACTATTCGCATAGCTTACTAGTACCCTTTTGCCAGTCTCAGGTGCATTACAAAACGGATTAAAGTTACAAAGTTCTAACTAACCTAGCTTGTAGCTCGATCAGTTTGAACCGAAAAAAAAAGAAGCTAAACGTTACTTCGTTGGATAAACTCAGAAAAAGAAAAAGAGTCAATACAGTAAGGATTAAAAGAGCCATTTTTCTTCTTTTTCCTTGAGGTAGAGGGATAAGAAGAGAGACCAAAGGATTTTAGCCAAGCCTGAGCTCAACGGAGACGTCTGAACTGGGAGATGGCTCAACGGACATAGTGCTATGGGAATCTGCTTCATCATCTGAAATTTCTATTATTTCTGGTATGTTCTTGTTTGCCAAAGACCTAGTAGCATCTAGCACCCTTTTATTCCCATTCCCATCCTGCAAAAAGCAATATAAACAGTCTAATCAGTTATCAATTAGTCACACAACTCTATCATATTTATTAGTAGTAATTGTTTTCCAATTTATTATGTCAACACTTAAAAGGAAGTTCTAAAAGCGAATTAGAATTTCGTTAATTACCTGAACATTGCGACCATTGAAGGAATCCTTGAACATGGGGAATGGATTGGAACTTCCTTCCAATCCCATCCCCATGATAGTTTTTCCCCTCACCTCTTGCATATGTTTCCTGTTCAATTAAAACAAAGGAAAACTATTGAAAAAGGTTTAATGTTGTCCTCAGTTGTACGATTAGTTCATACTTCATATTCATCATATAATATAAGTGACTCAATATTGACTTTCCAAGTTAATCCCATTCATTTAGCCACGTGACATGTCAACTCACCACAACAACCCTTATTCCACCACCATCCTAAATTACCTTCACCATAAAATATATATATATATCATCACAAAATTAACGAAATAAAATATATAGCTTTTAAAAAGAACCCTCATTCAATTTTGGCTATTGAGAAATAATTGACATAAGGAAGGAAAAATTAAAAATTAAAGTACCTAATTAATTAAGCCAGAGTTAGCTAGCACTTACATGTACATACCAACAATATAAAGATCATTTTTTACTCTATCAACAGGTCATCTGCCTTATTTTCATGTTTCTATTTCCACTTGTTAATGAGCTAATTAAGAAGAGTCGGACTTATATAATAATGCAGGTGACAACTCGATCATAATTATAGTGGAATTAATTATAAGTAGCTCGTCCGAAAAAACTAATTAATTAGAACATATTAAGTTACACTCGTTATTTCTAAGAAAATCAAACTATCATAGAGATTAAAAACAAGACGTCTGCAAGTAGATATATACTAACCTTGGAGTTGGAGGAGGAAAAAAAGTAGGTGCAGAGGCAAATCGGTCAGGATGGTTAGTCGGTGCTGTCGTATTAGGATGTCCATTAAAGAAAACTTTGCCATTGACGTAACGAAGAAAATTTCCATGGGAATAATTCAGTTGATCAGCTGAACCGTATTCCATTCTATGCCTCTTACTCCCATTTGCGCCTTCTTCTTCAGCTATATATATAACCAAACCAAAAAAGAAAAAAGAAAAAACTAATTTACCAATTGATGCCTGGTATGAATTAACTCGTAACATATATATATGTGTAAGAAAATTAGTAAATGAATCAAAGAAAAATGTATAATTAAACACAATAAAATTCACTCACCCAAACATTAATTTTAAGTTTTGAATCATATGAACACTTTCCTTAGCTTGTGCTTTGTTTGGATAGTGGAATGCAACCACCACCACATGGCAATTTCTCACACATATTTTGACTCTTTCAAAATAAAACAAAGGATGAAAATGGGAACAAAAAAATAAAGAAAACAAGAAGATGAAAATGGAAACCAAGAATTTTTTATTTTTTTTTAAAAAAAAAGAGGATGAAAATGGGAAAGATGAACTCTCAATTGTGGCCTTGCTAGCAACAGACTAGCTAGTACCAGTAGTTCTAAAAACCATTTAAATCTTAAGTAACCAAAAGGCATTATCGTATCTATGGAGTCAGGCAAAACGCAAAAGGGTAAAATGAAGCATAAAAAAGATTCCTCAAATGGAATTTCACTATCTTTTCTTGATTGCATCACTGCTCACTCCTTCACTTACTATTTTCTCAAAAAATTTAGTTAAAACTTTCTATTGATTCAGCTTCTTTGGATAACAAAATCAAGCTTCAACCTCTTCGATATAAGTAAAGACTTTGAAGATTATTTTAAAAAAATAAATGAATTGCAAATGAATAGAGAAGTTGATTTGGTGCAACTTAACTTTTATATATATATATATATATAAGTTACACAAAAGCATATAACATATAGTAGAAGATAAAATATATTTGGCCTTAGATGAAAAGAATTAAGTAATTGGGATACCTTTCATCCTCTGTTCATCTATAACGTTTCTGTACGTCTGTTCATGACAAAATAAACATATCACTCTTAAAGCTACAGAAACGGTGGGGGGGGGGGG